>NW_018406963.1:297465-318611 GCF_002113885.1 Mizuhopecten yessoensis | reverse complement strand
CTGCCCCACCCTTGGAGACTTGGCCCCTGGGTCATAACTTTGAAACGGTTGAGATCCCCACCCCAAAACTATATATACAAATGCTTGGCAAAAAGAGACAAATGCAGTCACAATATTAGAATCGATCCTGGGGTCTGGCCACAACTCTAGGGACCTAGTTTATAAGTCAAAGCTTGGAAACAGTTGAGATCCCCACCCCATAACCATACATAAAATTGCTGGGCATGAAAAATGTAATTTAGCTATGCTACAAGGATTGGCCTTGGGGTCTGGCCTATTCCCTTGATCTCATTTTGAGAATAGTTTGCCATGATTGCTTAGGTATCAAGGTGAGCGATACAGGCCCTCTGGGCCTCTTGTTCAATTTTGCGACAAAAAATGGCGGAAATGTTTTATCGATACATAGAAAGAGAAAGTAGGAAAACCATCACAGTTATTCATAAAACCTATACAGATCATATGATGAAAGAACATTGTCTATCGTATATATTTTTATGTTGAAATTGTATTTCTATTTTTTGTAATTATTTCTTATTTAGTTGGTTTTCAAATACCAAATTAACTGACAGTCCTTCGTACTTAATAATTGTAGAATTAACTCATTTTCATTATTGCATTACATATACAATTCGTACTAGAACGAGAGGAAATGATCTACATGTACTACATTAAATTTAGATCTTTCGGTTAGAAAACAATGAGCAACTACTAGGTCTTCTGTATGTTTAGGTTAGCAGAGTCACAAAAACGTGCTATTCGCTCCTAAATTGAGGGGAAAAAATAACGAAATTATATAGAATTTAATTGCAAATTTCTTATTTTCAGAATAAATAAAATATATACTTTTGATTTGAGTATTTCTTCGAGTTAGTTTCAAAAGAAAAACAAATCAGTTTGTTGTGATCATTGCGTCATTATCTATTTCTTTTCCTGTAATTTCCACTGATTTTTTCAATTTCTTTTTATGCAGGTAATTCGGGGTTTTTTGCCTATAAATCACTACATGTTTATGTTTATTTTTCAGGTTATCAATTTGTTATTTTTGAAGTAACTTGTTATATGTTGTTCCTTGTTATTTTTGCATTAAAATATCCTTTTTCGAATCTTACTTTACCCGTTTCTTTATCAGCCCACCATCAACAGGGCCCGGTTGTTCAAAAGGTGATAAGCTTAATCAGTGATTAGTGTAAAATTTATTTTGTGTGTGTGTGTGTGTGTGTGTATTTCAAACATACAATCATTAATTGAATTCAAACTTTCCATCTTGCAAACATTTTAGCATAGTAAACTAACAACGATATTCTACCTTGTAAGGTTAACCTAATTATTAAAGGTTTAAAAATGTTGTTAAACAGTGATTAACCTTATCACAGTTTGAACAACTGGGCCTAGATGTTAGTCTGTTCAAATCGCCCTTCGTCCATATTTTAGTGGGGTAGCCACCAGCTACTTCAAGTAGACTCCGCCTCAAAATGACCCTGGCTGTTCACGGGGCGATAAACCAAGCAAACAAATAATTGTCCACGGTCAGTCGTCACTACATCCGTCCGTCGTCCGTCCGAAAACTATCCTTTCTATCCCTCTTTCTTGTGGGCGGCGATGGCTCCATCGGTAGTGCGTTATCCTACGTTACCTCAGGTGAAGATCTGAAATGCGTTGTTCGACGCAGTTTTAGAAATAGTTTTAAATAATATTCAAATATGATATCACTTACTGAGCGTGCAACAAATATTTACCCTGTCTAAACAAAGATTTAACATGCATGCTTACAGTGGGTGGTCGTGGTCCCTACCGATAAAGATCAAATTGTCGTCCCTCCCCCATTGACTGACCAGCCCATATCTACCTGAACACACTGTATTCAGACCCCCTGACGTGGTAATGACCAAGTCTACTAATTATAAGAGAAGTTAATAAACGTTACACAATGATTTCTACACACAAGACAGATATCAGCTTTGAAGTTACTGTCATAAAAACGTGCTCACCTGTTGTAACACCTGTCATTGAAAAACAGTAAGGAGTATACCAGTCTTGAGTCGAACCCCTTCGGGCTGTACTTAATGGGGCGCAGAATGATGTTAAAAGGACTATAGTTTATTTTAGAGGAGTTAACCTGTATTTACCTGTATTTTGTTTTCATCTGTGGAAGCATGTGCCATCTTAGTGTTTTAGTTATCTGGTGTAATAAATTATTTCATATTGGATATTAGGAATTTTTCAATATAAATATTTTATAAATAATTAAACATGTCAACAGCTTAAACTAAAGGATATACATATATAATATTCAAAAATACATTTGTTCCCGTAGAGGCGTCGTAATAAAACCTCTACAGAACTTATGTTAAATGTTAACCTTGTAAACGACGCTAAATAAAGATACAGTATTTTCATTTTAATTTACACAGTTTATTTCTAAACTTTGCAGAAGTTGGTTCTATGTAGGATCATACATGCCTCTGGTTACGTGGTAATTACTTGTTACGTTCTATGAACACATTAGGTAAAAAATTTAATTACAAGAACTACCCGTATATGCACAAGATTGTTGAAAACAAATCACGGTAATAACCTCAGTCTCTGTCAACTTCAAGTATAACGGTTCTCGAATACTGGCCGGGTAAGTCAAATATTCATCTACAGAATTAGATATCCTTCTAAAACCATTTTTTCTGTAACCCCTCATTTTTTTTCTTCACATTCTTTGTGTATTATTGATCTGTCTAAAAGAACCTGTTCATTACGTTAGATTTTTTTTATCGTTAAACACCTAAATTGCGTATACAATTTATAAAAATGTAGGTTCAGCTTATAGCATTTGATTAAGTTGCCAACATCATTAAATAAATTACTTTAAAAATTCCGCTTCATCATCCAGAACGTTTATTTGCTTTGTTTTTATCATAACCAGTTGAGTAAATAAATTGAGGGAAATACCAAAAACAAGATCTATATTGAACATTGAAAACGGCCGGTACAATAAGAAAGAAAGGAAAACAAATGAATGTGTTGTTTTGGTGAGGAAATAGAAGATACTTTCATATCATACTACTGTGGGAATTCTATACAGATCTAAGGAAGAGACAAATTCAGAAATATTACTATAGTCGACCTAGTATGTTTAAGCTTTATTCAATGTTACCAAATCTAGCAAAAAATTTAAAATTTCTAAGAATAATATTTATATCACTTTACGCTAGTATTCGGTATGTGTGCGTGTTGGTCAGAATGAAGGATACAGATCCAGGTCATTGGCTATCAATGTCAGTCAGTTGTAGGGGCGTGGCTTACCATTAGTCGATTATCGCATCCAACGATCAACCCGTCACGGCCGATTGCGTCAATTATTGTGTGTCTTACTCTATGTACTGTTTTTACATTGTTTGAGGATTTACCGCACGAAATGGAAATGAACGCACTGTTGCTTTTCTATTATTGTAGAAAATTCAAAACATCCTGATACATACTTATTCTCCTAAAACAGAACCAATTTTGTGTTCCGAATATTGAACACCCGTGCCGTAACACTAAGCCCTGTTCCCTGGGCATACACCTGTGGTAGGTACATTTGTACGCAACACCTACCCGATATGGGGGATTATTATTCAATCAAATCGTGAACTTGTGTATAATCAACACGGTCAAGAGGAAAAAAACCCAAGCCAAATTATCAAGCTTCATTGAACGGTACGCTCTTCCCCTCTTAGAAAATAAGTAAAGCTAGAAAATTGTAGTTTCGCATTTAATTATGAGGCATATTTTTGCAAGAACATATACATACACGATAAGGAATTCAATGCTAAGTGTTTATTAAGACCATATCGATGTCCGAAATAAGACTATCATCAGCTGGTAAATGCTTTAAACGGTTGTTTTTATTCTGAAGCAAAACCGTTATAGACTGCAAAGAAGTATATAGGGCTGATTACAGCATTTTGAAATAATAACAAGTGAAATGATATACATTTGCAATCAGCATTAGTCAAAGTTAAGTTAGTTTATTTTTTATAAATCTACATTCTATACATTCCATTAGCAAGACAATGTGTAAGCGTACCTGTTTACATATGTAATATACTTAACGTCATCCGATCAATTACCTCCTGTGCTTAACCGATCAAATTAGAACACTTCTCCAAACCGAACCCTCTCTAAACCGGGTAAATATCCATATCCCATGTATAATCGGGTTAGAGAAGTTCCACTGTGCATAAAAAACCGGATGTGCTATACATACCTACATACAGACAGACAGTCAGACAATACACATAGTACGGTACATAGGGTTCCCAAGTGCTGTTAATTAAATGATTAGTTGATTTATCCCTCGTACGGACTAATCAAAGTCCCGTAATCGGAACACGATCTAAAAGCAATGGATGATATTGGACAGTACCAAATTCTTGAAATCTTGGGATTTTGACAGCTAAAGTTGGTTGTGACCATTCCTTAGAAAGTGCTTCAGATGTCGCATAGGAAGTATGTATAGTATAATAGGTATGATCTGAAATAAAAGAAATGAAATAATCTGTATGAAATCCCTTCTTAACAGCTTTCATATTCAATTAGCACAACTATTAGATTTTCCTTTGCTACAAGTGTGATTTGTTTTTATCAACAGGACATTTTTTATCGCAACAATTGTTATAAGACACTTTGTAAAGATCCAACACAGTCTGCCCCCAGTGTCTGGATTTAAACCTGTATAAACCAACACAACAGGGTTCAACGCTGTCAGATGCTCTAGAATACATTAAACATCAGTCAAAAACCGTGGATATTGCCTGATGAAGAAAGTTTATTCATGTTTTCTACACCAAGTGAGATATGATCATCAGGGTTTTCTCTATGGAGAACAAGATGTTTACATTATATTCCGTAGAGTATTGGCAGACATCAAGGTATCACATTAACATTACTGATATATAAATGTTTTAGCATTTTCTATTCTAGGGATCATAAACTTGACTTTGTTATGTGAGCTAGGATCATGTGTATAATGTCTGATGAATACAGAAAAACCAAATTTAGTCTGAAGCATCACTAGGGTAGGGCAATCAATTCTTAAATAAATGAGGTTGGTTTGACCTGACCTCTGGGGCCAGGGGGGCGGGGCCCTTAAGGGGAACTTAGCTATATTTGCTTTAAAACGCATCTCCTCCGAAACGCCAGAGAGGATTTCAACCGAATTCAGTCTGAAGCATCACTAGGGGAGGGCAATCATTTCTTAAATAAATGAGGTTGGTTCGACCCCTGAGGCCAGGGGGGCGGGGCCCTGAAAGGGAACTTAGCTAAATTTTCTTTAAAACGCATCTCCTCCTAAACGCCAGAGAGGATTTCAACCGAATTCAGTCTGAAGCATCACTAGGGGAGGGCAATCATTTCATAAATAAATGAGGTTGGTTTGACCCCTGAGGCTAGGGAGGCGGGGCCCTGAAGGGAAACTTAGCTATATTTGCTTTAAAACGCATCTCCTCCTAAACACCAGAGAGGATTTTAACCAAATTCAGTCTGAAGCATCACTAGGGAGGGCAATCATTTCTTAAATAATGGAGGTTGGGTCGACCCCTAAGGCCAGGGGGCGGGGCCCTGAAAGGGAACTTAGCTAAATTTTCTTTAAGAACAAATATTTCTTAATTCAATGAGGTTGACTTGACCCCTGCGATCCTAAGAAATGGTGAAGCTAGATTATCATATTCTGTGGTGTAGTTTTCATAAATGGTTAAAAATTGGTTTCGAGGTTCATAAAAGCTCATAGTTGAATGAAAATTAAAGTATTGTCTTATTACACCCTGTAATATCACATATTACTTTCAAAATCTGTTAACATGGAAACTCAATGGAGGCCTCTGATTAGTTAAAAGTCAGATAATGTGGTCCCAGTTGGGTTAGAACATAGATCTTGTCTGGTTTTGAGGAAATTTCATAAAAAGATGTACTAATGCATTCAGTTGTAATGACTTAAATATAAAACCAGGTGAGCGATACAGGTACAGTGGACGTCTTGTTTGTTTATGGGTATCCATGTAATTATTTTGTTTGTTCATGATTTGCCCTAATTTTTATCGCATTTGAGTTCGATATATGGTTTGGTTGGTACACTTCAGCATTATCTTATTATTGTATATATGTAATAAAAATACTACTCATCAACACCTGCAGGAATTCCAAACACCAACACAATAAAATTAACGTATAAACATTACAGACGAATGAAGAGTTCCTGGGTTGGTATCCTTCCCTTTGCTGTGACGTACACACTCCGAGGTGATAGCTATGTATGAGACAAATGAGCACCCATCTGTCATGAAGCAGAAACTCATACAGGCGAAAAGGCTAGAATCTCGTAACAGTGAATCCGGTGTCAGGCAAAAGCATATTATTCCGCAGTCGACTAAACTCTTCCCAGTAAGCCTCACGGGAACTGATGCATGATACAGCAGAATACCTGTTGATCATATAATAAACATTAAATCAAACTTTACATTCAAACGAATTTATGTCCTGCTCGAATTAAGTATTATGGCAAACCATTTATAGTTCTTCACCATGAAGTTTACTTCTGGGAACTATGAGAAATATTTGAGGTTATTAACATTAATTATCCAAAAATCAAATATAGTTTAAATTCAGTTCTGTTATTTGGCTTTCATCGAAGGGCTAGTGCAACCTTCACTCATCAAAGGTGCATATGTTCAAAGAATACATTCAAGATACGTTTCTTCGCCAATTTCTAAACATTTTTTTCAGTTTGGTACATTGTAAGTATTGATTGTGAAAAGATTAATGTAGCGCAACTAAAAAGTGAATATATGTAACGTTTCGATGACTAGTACGGTATGTACTCTGTAACACTCATCAGACAAATGAACCGTGAAGCGTATGCACTAAAAGGTGTAAAATATGTATGAGTTGTTTACAAATCGATGTCGATTCGGCAACGCTGTAGGTGACGCTTCATCAACTTCAATCCCTTATCGGCCTTCTGAGTGTTGCTCAGTAGTCATTCACGGTCGTACTTTTCTACGACGTCTACTATATCTCACTATAGGTCTATCTAATCCTCAGCACTACAGACGGCTGAACCCTAGCGCTCGAGCTGACATCGTTGCCCTGCTTTTATTCGTCAAGAATTTTAATGGACGAGCTCTTTTCTTTCCTACACAATTTGATACATCAGATTCTCTGGAGATGTACACAGATTTTAGCAATTTGGGTATGGGTGAATTTTCGGAACTCATTGGTTCTGTCATGAATTCTCACCTGAATGGCTTACATATCCTATTTCTGTACAGGATTTTTTACCAATTGTACTTGCAATTGAAATTTAGCATCATCAATGATATGGTTGTGGTGCACATCATTAACAAACACACATCCACAACAAAAACCCATCACTCATGAAACTCGTGCGTCGGTTTATGGTTAGTGTGCTGGATTACAATATTTTGTTTCAAGCTGTCCATGTATCAGGTATTGGAAGGTTCCCCCTCTAATAGCTGAAAACAAAGTTTAACCTTTGAGATTTAGCAATGTGTATAGACATAACTAAACACTATTTTTTCAGACAAAATTTCAAGAAGATTTTTTGTATATCTTTTCTTTTTTATGATTGATACTGCCGGACCAAAATAATCATAATAAACATCTTATACATGTTTGCTACGCATGAAGCCATTTTTTTTTATTTCACTAGTATAACCTCCTTCTTAGTGCAGTGTCCGGGTGTCCGACTAGACGTTTCCTGTTTCTATCCACAAGGGGCAAGACTTAGTAAGGAGTGACATCTGAGGTGTCTGAAATCTTCTTGTAATGAATAATCTGTAGTTATCATATACATGTATCACCCTTAGTAAATGTACTACAAAGTAAAAACAAAATATGTGTATAAACAGGGCCACTTGGGGCATGGAGTGTTGCAAAGTTTGTGAAAATAAATAATTGTAACATTTATTTTAGATCACAGGATCACATTTAAAACAAGAGGCCCATGGGCCTTAACGGTCACCTGAGTCCTACAGTATTTATTTTTGTTGTTGAAATATGTATCAATTTGAGTAAAAAATAGTTAAGTATAATGTTAACTTAACTTTGTCAGGACCATGAGCTGATCATTCCTAGACCAATTTTCAGTGAGATCGGCCTATTAGAACTTGTTTTTTTAAGTTTGAAATAGGTTTTTAAAAAATAGCGGCCATGGCAGCCAAATTGTATTTCTGATCGACCCGAAAAATAACAACACTTTGTCAGGACCATGAGCTGATCATTCCTAGACCAATTTTCAGTGAGATCGGCCTATTAGAACTTGTTTTTTTAAGTTTGAAATAGGTTTTTAAAAAATAGCGGCCATGGCAGCGAAATTGTATTTCTGATCGACCCGAAAAATAACAAAACTTTGTCAGGACCATGATTCGATCATTCCTACAAAGTTTCAGTTCAATCGGCCAAGTAGAACTTTACTTTAAGTTTGAAATAGTTTTTTCAAAATGGCGGCCATGGTGGCCATATTGGATTTCTGATTGACCTGAAAAATAACAACACTTTGTCAGGACCATGATTTGATCATTCCTACCAACTTTCAGTTCAATCTGCCCAGCAAAACTTGACTTTAAGTTTGAAATAGTTTTTCAAAATGGCAGCCGTGGCGGCCATATTGGATTTCTGAACGACCCGGAAAATAACAACACTTTGTCAGGACCATGAGTCGATCATTCCTACCAACTTTCAGTTCAATCGGCCCAGCAGAACTTGACTTTAAGTTTGAAATGTAAAATGTTAACGGACGACGGACGAAGGACGACGACGGACGAAAACGGATAGCAATAGGTCACTTGAGCTAAAGCTCAGGTGACCTAAAAACACCTCCAATGACTTGTTCTTAACAATAGTCGGTAGTCTGTTGTCTATGCGTGCTACAAGAAAAAGGTGAAGTCCTTGACATATATGCAAAATTACATAAGCCCACAATGTTCCTCTTAAGCCAAACATATTTGTTGGTCTGGTTTCATGATATATATATATTGCATGCTCGTAAGAGGCGACTAACTTTTCTCTTCTTTCTAAACAGCTTTCCTCTTCCTAATGACTCCCTTGACAATGCCGCACTTTCGGCCTTTAGTTGAGCGGTCGACCCTGTGAGGAAGGCTTTGGGTTTTGTCAAGGAGACAAACACGAACATATCGCAGCCTCCCAAAACACACGCATACACTACACGCATGCATCTTGCACACAGGGGAGGCCCATAGCTGTTGATAGGACGTTAAACAATACTAAACCAAACCAAACCAAATCAAATCATGATATATATCCGGTAGATTGCTGGCACGGAGTGCTACAAAGTCAAGGAAAAGAAATACCCTTGTCAAAGTCAAGGTCAAAACTGTCAAATCTTTTAAAACAGTGATATGGCTCATTCTTAACAACCGAAAGAACTTGATATTACCCTGCGACTTACTGGCATATTGAACAATACAACGTTCTACACAAAGAAATGACCTTGACGGAAATTTAAACTCAAGCGGTCAATTACTTATATACACTTAAACTAAACTGTATATTATGAATTATGTCTGTATGTAATAATAACAGGCATACTGGCAATGACAAAAGTAGCTAAGAAAAGAAATGACCTTGGTCTAGGTCACAGGGTTGAAGTGTGTTAAAACACTGGTGAAGTAAAATACACAGAGTTATGATATATGGCTAGCAGCTTGCATGCATTAAATACTAAAGAGTTTGACATAAATGACATGAAGCATAATGCTGTGGTTGACCCCACCTTGACCTCTCAAATTTAAATACAAAAAGTCGCAGATATCAACATCAATCAACTTTTATTCTGTTTGTTTATATAAATATTACTAAATTATATAAAAGTCATATCATGTTCGTACTTTCCGGCACATTGTTCAAAACAAACTATTTTTCTTTATAGTGTTCAGTCAAATAAAGGCTCAACTGTGGCAGTCTGTCTGACGAAGCAGCACAGGAGATGTTTACGGACCCAGTCCCTCTTGTTGTGGGCCTTGGAAGAACTCTTCTTCTTTCCACCGACTGAGGTGTTGGTGCTGCCACCTATTGGACATTTAAAAGGAATGAGTCACATTATATTACCACCATAATAAGATATTTTATAAAAGAAGAGAGAACAAAAATGACAGATTGATCTGATGAAAAATGTTTTTTTTTATATATAAATTTTGATTCGGTACAGTAACATTAGACTAGGAATGTTGAAGCAACTTAATCGCATAACAATACAACCAGAGAGAATGCCGAAAAAGCAGTTAAAAGTTCGCCATATGTATATTCATAATTATAAATGAAAGCCGTAGTGGACCTCCTTGCATAACACCTGGTTGAGTGAAGGGGTATCTAACAAAATAACAGATAAATGTCACAGGCGAATGTTTTTTGAAAATGAATTGTGATAGTGTATTTTGATACTAAATATGTCATATTGGTATACATGAACTAAGCGTAGTAATACGTTTAATAAGGAAAGCATGCATAACTTTCACAAAATTTAAAATGTAATCAACATTGTCAATTTGCCTACACATTGTATATATTACGCATGTTTTAAAGTTATGTGCAGCAGTAATAACTCATAAATATGTATTCTGTTAAAGTAATCTTTCCTCTGGAGAACTACTTAAGGTTGAGATTATGTTACAGACAAAGATATGCAATTATATATAAAAAATAAATAAATAAAATAGTGATAGTAAAACTAGTATACACTTTATTATACCCCCTCAACGAAACTAGGGGTTATAATGAAATCAGCTTGTCTGTCCGTCTGTCTGTCCGTAGAAAAAGTTTGTCAACGAAAGTTTCCAGACATGATAATTACCACCTGAAGTTGTGCATCCAGGTATTATTTTTTTCATTCTGACTCTGTTTTTACGGAGTAACGACCCTTTGTTGAAAAATGCTTGTCCAGACAACTCCTCTAAAACTATGGCGCCAATTTCAGCGAAAGTTTACAATTATGGTAACTGACCCCGATATTGTGCATCCCATTAGTATGTTTTAATTCCGACCCTTTAAAAAGGAGTTATGGCCCTTTGTTGAAGAAAACAACTTTGTCTGTCTCATAAACTACTGGGCCGATTTCAATGAAAGTTTACAGATAAGGTAAATACCCCCTGATTTCATGCATCAGGGTAGTATTTTTTTCATTTCGACCCGTTTTAAGGAGTTATGGCCCTTCGTTAAAAATCTTTGTCTTGACAATCTCCCTTAACTACTAGGACGATTTCAGCAAAACTGGTCCATCTGGGCTAACAAGATTTGGTATGCAAGTATGTTTTGGCATGGGGAGGGAGTACAGGAAGTATGTCAGTTACCTATATACTTAAATAATTACTAGTGGGAGACTATGGATTGTTTTGCAATTCTCTGCCTTAGTTAGTCTTTAGCTTACAGTTCTGGTTTATATAGGATGGGGGGGGGTATTACATGTAGTTAGCCTTTGGCTTACAGTTCTAGTTATTATTTTATTTTTTTGCCTGTTGACCATTCATTAAACAAAATATGAAGGAATATTATTCATATCGTTAACTCTAAACAAATATAGCAATGAAAGATATCCTTGTCCGACTCCCGATACCAAAAAAAATATTTAAGCACATTTCATTTTTATCAAGACCCAATGACCTCTGATCATAAAGAAACACAAATTAAAGGAAAAGTGGAAACAAAGCTATGTTTTTCTATTTTTGAATCGAGTGTTTTATGACAAATTTATCGGTTGTTATTTTTTCTTAAATTCCTGATGTTGAAAGATATCATAGATAGCCAACTTTTAAGCAAGTATAAAAAATAGACTCGTTTTAGAACTATGTAAATTAACTTGTCAAAAATAGAAATTTTCTCATTAGTAATGAAATTTTACATATTTTCTCCTTAAATCTTCAATAAACAGAACAATTCTTTCTTGAAATAGTGTAATATTCGGTAACAAAATAACAGTTGGAATATGTTGCATACGATTATGATATAATTTCATAGTAATTGTGTCATTTAAATGCTCTATGAGGAATTGTATTATCGCACCTTTAACACCCACAAATGTGTAAGTCAATGAGGTCCCATTTATCATAAAATGAATTCTGAAACTAACTGTTCCTGATTTAAGTTACCTGTACCCATACCTTTTTGGATTTACCTTGTTTTGAAATTCCAAGTGGAGGCTAATGTTAAATCTTCATAGGCGTTGCCCCTACCTTTTCCGACTGAGCGAACGCCATTTTTGTATGTCATTGGATGACTAATCAACAGACCGTACTGATCCGGACCAAAAACGAAATATATATTTCTTGTTTAGAAGATTTCAGGACCGCGTCTTTTTGTTGATTAGTCACTCACCGATACCAAACGGTATCGGAGAATTCCACGTTTTCATATAGCAGTGCGCTCTGGGCCACACATCAGACATTGATATGTCGAAATGTCTAAGTCTGGTGTTAAGGCAAGAAGAAACTCCGGTTACGGGAAAAAGGTGCCGTCCGGAACCTGATTTGCCTCAAAATACTTTTACTTTACCTTTCCAGTGTTCTACTTTTTGTTCCTTTCGGAAAACGTCTAGTGGTTTGACCATTGACCTAAATGAAGCGGAAAGGCTTGAGAATTTTTCTGATTCATTTTGATTGTTTTTTAACAAATATATGATCTACTGAAAGACCAAATCTGAACGAAGTTTTCCGAGTGAATTTTATTCTCACCAGCTGTAGCAGCATTTATTCCCATGGCCTCTTTCTTGTCTCTCTAAAATGTAAGGTTACATAAATTATATCAAGCTAGTATCTACTTTCCAAGGTGTATTGATATTCTGTATTGCTTCATACAGTAAGCAGAATTGTTTTATAATTGATTTTAAAGTAATGATTATATCAACCATTGACAACATCACCCACAGTTACTTGTGTCTCGTGTAATTGAACAACTCTTTCTGTGAAATTACATCTAGTGGTTATATTGTTTGATGTTTATTCAGAAATCATATACATGTCAGTTTTGAGTTTCTGTTAGAATGGTGAGACTTTGATCAATAATCTAATGAAAATGTTCATAGACAGAAGTCAGACAGTAACCTTACCTTGATAATTAGGACTCCGTATCGGAGATACGGGTGCCCTATAGTAATCACTCTGTCTGTCTGTCTCTGTCTGTCTGTCCGTCCACAAATTTTGTTCCTGGCTGATAACTTTGGTATCTATGGACCGATGTACATGAAACTTAGTCAAGATGTTCAGTTCACAAAAATACACATTGAGGTAAAAAGTCAAGGTCAAAGGTCAAGGTCATTGGGTCAAAGGTCAAGGTTAAATTTTGTATCTTTTCACTGGTGAACATTTCGCTATGACACTTTGAAGCAATTTTGCTCAGAATTAAAAAAAGAGTCAATTGACCAAAGGTCCAGGTCACGGGGTCCAAAGGGTCAAGGTCAAGGTTTGTATTTTTCACTGATGAACATTTTGTTATGACATTATGAAGCAATGTTGGTCTGAATTCAAGAATAAGTCAACTGACCAAAGAGCAGGGTCACTGGGTTAATGGTCAAGGTCATTTGGGTCCAAAGGTCAAAGACAAAGTTGATCTCTGACTTTGACCCTGGCTCTTGATGGAGGAGGTTTATAAGGTGAAATAAAACAAATCAAAGCTAACAAATGGGTGTTGCACTGGTATTTACATTTCTGTTAGCCCAGCAAATATGGGGGGGGAAGGAAACTAGACTCACATCATAGTACATGTAAAATGTATATTTTGCTTCCTTGCGATTCTTATTGAAGTCCAAATGTCAAACTTCAAGCTCAGCTATATGGGCAGATCGCGTCTTGATGATTATGGGGGATATATTGCCACAAGACGGGGCCCTTACTGACCTGTCAGTGTTCTAGTTCTGTTCAACAATCGTCCCAGTACATTCTTCTTGTGAGAGCCCTTGCTCACCTGCGCATCCGTTGTAGTCACGTGCCCTATCTTGTGTTCTGTCGGTTTGTAGTCTTTAAGAATTAAGACCGAAAATAAATACAAGTCGAACATTTTACATTTGATTAAAAGGCGATACTTTGTTAATAATGATTTAAACGCTTTAAACGATTTCTAAATAATATTGATAATAAATGAAATACAGTTTTTTGACAACGTCTTTTAAGAATATGACATTCCTTCGTTCTGAATAAAATACTTAAGTACTTAAAGCTAAAGAGGTAAATAGTGCATGCATAAGATAGGAATATTTAGAGGTAAATAGTGCATGCATAAGATAGGAATATTTAGAGTTAAATACCTTTGGGGTTAGAGGTGAAAATATGAGGCTGGTTATCGTTTCATCCAACACCTGGCTTGATTCGTTCGTCTTTAATCTCAAGAGGCTTACTTCCTGTTGTGCTAGATGTTACTGCCGGTGTTGCAGTAACCAAGGTTTTGTTGAGTCCAAGCATAACCTCCATTGTATTGTCAGTTGGTGAACTTTGACCTTTGCGTATTGCAGTGATTGACCGTCCAATTGTCAGTCCTACTATGTCATCTACTTCCTTATCCAATTGTCCAGCCAATCCCTCCATCTTATTATCAGCTGGTGAACTTCGACCTTCGCGGATGGCGATGATTGACCGTCCAATGGTCAGCCCTACAATATCATCTACCCCCTGGTCAAGACCTTCGTCCGTTTCCCTTTCTTCGGTTTTTACTTTATCGACAGCTTTCTCTATTACATTTTTCACCAAAAGCTGTGCAATCTGTCGCAGTTGTTCATCTTCCATTGTAAATTCTGAAACATGTGTGCGTGCCATTAAAAATATTTCAAGTGTATTAGTGATACATTAACCTCTAAAAAGATACATAGGTTTATCTGAACGTAGGGATAATTGAAATATTTATCAATCTATTAAAGAAAGAAATCCCTGTAGTCCATACGTCCCACGAGTTACATAAAGGCCTCCTCACACATAGGCGAATCCATTAAACGCAGCCTGGCGAATTGGGTAAATTTATCAATTCCGGCGAATTTTGACGGGAACTGTTTGAAACTGTGTTACATAATTTGAAATATAACGAAAGGTAAACGTAGGGGAACTATTTGTTGAGAGTGATTTACGAAGTGTGACGAACGGTTACTGTTATTCGCCAGAATGCGTTGGGTCGCGCAAACAATCTTTGTTCTTTCCGTTAGCAATTAGGAACGCAAACATGCGAACCGAAGCGCAACTTTGCGCACGCTTCCGAAGCCGTCCGAAGCTTTCCGAAAGTGTATTTCCGCATCCGGACGCTATACAAGACTGGCGAAAACCAGGTGGGGTTATTTGCCTTCTTACTTTCTCCGAATCGACACCACGTCGTATTGCTGTTTGATTTAGAACTTTTTTGAAGTTTTGTAAGTGCAAAAGTATGCCAAGGGGAAGACGAAAAACATCTAGAGCGAGAGCGAGAAAGGCTGCTGCTGTAGAGCCAGAGGTTTATATGTTTTGAGGGGTAGGTTTTATTCTTTTGTGGTCTTTATTTGTCATGGTTATATGTTAGAATTGTAGTGTAGGGGCACCTATTTTTGTCACGTTATAAAACTCCTGTTTTTCCACAACCTACTATGTCATGTTTAAGGAAAAGGATTTACATTAAATGTTTGTCACTGTCTTGGTGTATGCACAGTAAACTTGTTCCCGACTATTTGTTGACAGTTATTGATATTTGTTTTGTACATTTCTATGTTCCATGCCAGTCTGAGGTTCCTTATAATCATAATATAAGGAACCAGAGCTGGCAGGCTTTCTGATGGCTATGTGTTTGCCATCAATGTTAGCAACACAATTAGGAGTTCCACTTCTTGAGGAAACCATCAGCCAGTTGTTTCCGTTCTTCAGGTGTGGAGGGGGCTGTCATAACCTCATCAACATATTCCTCACATATAGCATGACAGACTTATCTGACCACTACAGAGAGGGTATTCTCAGCGACCCGCCAGGAGTACTGCATGTCTGAGTACTTGGCACCAGAAACCAGGTGGCGTAGAGTTGAAGCTAACTTGAGGCCTTGATCCAAGGGCTCCCTGTACCATGTGTGTTGTTTCCAGAGGCGATGACGGACTCTCTCGAATATTTCATCATACATTTCAATTGGCATGCAGAGGAATTTCTTGAAAGTTCTAGGATCTTCTCTTCTGAGTTCAACCATGAGCTAATCATAGATGCCAAATTCCTCTTCTCCACCTAAATCGGCCTCTGATGAACTGGTTGATGTTAAATTGTTGCTGGAAGACTTCTTGGAGGGTCATAGCAGCCACATACTGCAGCCTCAGACGTTGTATTTCTTCCATTTTGACGAAGGAATAACTAATAATCTTGATATTTAGCCTCCTCCTTTTATATATGAAATTCAAGAGCTACACAAAACTGTTGCGATACTCAAGAAATTCAGATGCGTTATGATTCGCGTAGATTCGTATGCCATAGTTACCCTTCGTAATGATTCGTATACAAGCGTATGCCGTTCGTTTTTGAACGTCAACCAATCGTTACAATTCGCTTTCATTCGTTATGAAATTTCGGATTCAATTAGCTACGATACGTAATTATTCGCTACATTTCGTACAATTTCGCAAAGTTTCGTCATGGGATCGTCCTCGATCGCTTGATATGCAAATTAGCTGAGAACAGTTTAATGAATACGGGCCTGTTTGTATCAGTTAAGAAAAAGGGCCTGTCAAAGATCCGAGATAATGAGATGAAGTTTATATATTTTTTTTTATTTAATGACAACCCAATGTGGGACACCCATCCACTCCTAATAAATCAAACTAAACCTGAAATTTTCCAGGCTGACGAATTATTTTACAATATTATCACAATATGCTTAAAGACTCCGGAGACAAGCAAACCGTTTTTGTCAAACCTGATGGTGTGATTCAAGGAGTTCATCTCGCTCCTGTGGTATTATGTAGAAATATGGTGGGGCTATTAAGTCAAATTATGTTGTGAACGATTTTAATCATTTCTAACGTGCGAAAAAAACAATGGAAAGTGAAGTCAAATTTCATTAGTTCCACCTTATACAAGCATGATTGATGAGTGAAATAATAACTCCACTTTAGACAGGTATGATCGCCGAGTTAAACAGTAGCTCCGATTTAAAAAGGTATCATTGATGAAATAAGCAGTAACTCCACTTTAGACAGGTATGATTGATGAGTTAAGCAGTGACTCAGCTTTAGACAGGTATGATTGATGAGTTAAACAGTAACTCCACTTTAGACAGGTATGATCAATGAGTTAAACAGTAACTCCGCTTTAGACAGGTATGGCCAATGAGTTCAGCAGAAATTACGCTTAAGACAGATATGATTGATGAGTTAAACAGTGACTCCGTTTAGACATGTATGATTAATGGTTCAAACAGCCGCTTTAGACAGGTATGATTGATGAGTTCAACAGTAACTCCGCTTTAGACAGATATGACTGACGAGTGAAACAGTACATGCAACTCCGCTTTAAACAAGTCCGATTAATGAGTACTCATATGTATGCTTTGCTTTGAATCAAAACAACTATATTCATGTAGAAAAATGAAAACACTGAAATCGTACGTACCTTAAAGAATGTTCTGTACCTGATTCAAGAATACTGTGTGAATAAGAGTAAAGATCTTCTTCGCATGTCTAGTTAAGCTGTAGCTTCCTTCGTCGCTAGCAACAGTGACAATGACGACAGGAAATCTCGCGTGACGATCGCCTATTGTGACGTCATAGAAAGAAGTATTAATAGCGCGCGAACAACAGTTTCTTACGCGGAAACTTGTAACAGTGTATTTTGCTGGAAAACGTGAAGCAGTTGATGCAGTATTTTTGGGAAAGAAGGTTTCCAACTTCATACTGGCCTACTGTAGGCTATACATGCCGATGCGTGCGCGAAGGAGGGGGTATATCCCTTCCGACCGGAAATGGGATGCGCGTAGCGCCGGAGGAGGGGAGGGTATGGGAGGGACTATAGCTGGGAAAAGGTATTCTACCAGGCTCTAGAAGCAAACTTTCGTGTTCTGTGAACTCATTTTAGTCTGATTATCAACAGGTTTTAAAAACCCGACTTTTTATATGAATATTAATCAACTTTGTACTTCACTTAGTATTTTTTTATGTACATAAACCTTCGAGATTTATATTGAAATAGCATAACAACACTATTTTATCAGACTGAAATTTTCAAGAAGATTTTTTTCATTTCTTTCCTTTTTATGATTGATACGGACGGTCCATATCAATCATTAAAAAAGAAATTATTAAAAGGTCCGCTTATAAAAACATATGATTAAGAAAAATATTCTTGGAATTTTTAGTGTATGCTTGAGCAGTTCTGAGAAGCTAGAAAAAATAAACTACAGATTCAAAAATTTTCTTTTCAGGATTTTGACTCTAGCTATGAGGCTTTATTACAAAAATCAAATCTGGCTATGTTGCATATAGAAAGATTGCGAAAAGTAACAATAAAAACTTTTAAAATTATTCATGGAAATTGAAAGACCTTATTCATGCTCATGATGATAACTAATCTTTCAGATACGGAAATATTCTGTAGGTACCATCTGTTAGAACAGAAAGGTATGGCCGAAAGAGCTTCTCAAACCTATAGCTATGAGCAAAACTTTGGCGAGATCTACCTGAAGATGCCCGAAACGCAGTGAATCTCGGCAATTTCATACCTTGAATACATAAGAATATATTCCAATGCTGGCTAGTACCATCATCGGGTGGATGGTCCTCCTTCGTTAGACGTTTCGGCGTTTATCCACGACACGACATCCTCCAGAGGTGCGCCGACTTGGTGGATCAGGGCCTGTATGCAAGAAACCGTTTTCATGCTCAAGCATGGATTCAGGCTTAAACACAGTTTCTAGTTACTCACTTTAAATTAAAATCATGAGACACGTTTAAAATTCAAGTGGTAATGATGACATTGGTATTTGGCACGAAGTCTATCCAAATTTCGTCAAATTATGAACAAAATGTGATTACTTACTAATTTATTACTCGAACAAGAAACTGGTCTTGAGCATAGAGCATGAGTTTGAGCATGAGATCGGTTTCATGAATATGGGCCCAGACCCAGCCATGGACTGGTCGGCTCTCGCTGCTGCTGGTTGGAATTGCAGCTTGCTGCTATGTTGTTGCCTCCACAAAACGTGTATGGGCGGCTGTAGGTGTTCAGCTTGTAATATAAATTTACTAACAAAATGAAGCCCGGTGATCATGTGTGTGTTATGGGTATATTTTTGGAAGAAATTTATTATTTTAGTGCTATATACATGCATGTATGTGCTCTAGCAGATGGGGGGGGGGGGCTTAAAAGATTGACGCAACCGCTCGCCACCCATGCTATAGTGTATGTATGTGCTTTTATTTATATTGATATGTATATATCTTATGTGTGTCATGTAAACTAGCAATGTGCATTTTATTGTACAAATTAACTAAACAGCCGAACTGAACGTTGCTTCATGTAACAAATCGGCCAAAAATGTTTGTGGCACTTGTGTTTTTATTGTAACAAGTGTGTTTCCAGAAGGATCTTATAATGTCTTAAGTATCTTAATTATATAACATATCAAATATTGGAGATAATGAGAGTGTCTGGTGTCGGGGAGACGGTGAGGAAATCTCTATATAGAAGGTGGACTCTCTGTCCTAAACTGATCAAAAATTAAAAAAATACATATATATTTAATACAAATTTAAACATGCCATAAATTATAGCATATATTCTGGAAACACACATGTTTATGTTTTGATTTCGCTTATAAAAGTTTAATATTTCACACATGTATTTTACATCTGTGCTAAATAATTGTCGTATTTATGCACACTTGTTATGTTTCTTTAAAATGTGACAGCGATTTTCTTACTTTCATGTTTTCTTTATAGTCGGTTGTAAAAGCCTTTAACATGCTTGTGTTATCATTTAAACTATGTTCCGACTTACAAATAATTTGTACTTGACTTGACTTTATCTTTCGTACGACCAAATATTTTTTACATCCCAAAATTGCCACGAACAAACTTTCGTTTCGTAAAAAATGAACCACTTTTTAACAGGAGATATATCAATATTTCCTATTATATTTAGCTACAGGAAAAATATATTAATTTTGCCGATAATAAAACCATAAACAAGATTGTATTCTGTGTTCAGTACAGTATCCTTTTTTCATCAACAGCTAGCTATAGAGTATAAGCTTGCATTTATAGTTGCGTCAGGTTTACTTTGATACTTCAACATATTCGTACGAACAGCTATTTCCCATGCTTTTAGACTTTAGAAATCTGAAGTACACCATACACCTGTACATTTTACCAGATTTATTTGTTTACTTTGAGATAATTATCAAAAATATAGAATGTACAATTGTAGACAGATAAACACTACTCCACCATTTGCTTAATACTATTTTTATTTTTATTCATAAAGAAACCATTCACTTAACTTGTAATGCAAAATTTAAAAAAAACTACATTATCAATATGAAAAGTGTTTCAATTCGGTTCCCTCGCGTTATTTCTGGACTGTAGTAATCCCCATCGGTATTTAGTATTCCCCGGATCAAATCACGTGCTCTTTAAAATGGCGACCTCCAGTAACTTTTTGTAAACAATAACAAACCTATCCGCTACAATGCGTTTTACTCAAACTCCATGTATACTTTTACTTTACTGTTGGATTTTAAATATCTGCAGCGTTACAGCTGTATCGCAAACTGATGGTGGCATGCTGTATCCCAGAGAATCTGAGACCAGAGAGGTAAAAGACCTGAGTGGAATTTGGAACTTTCGACCTGACACTTCTCAAAATAGACAGCAAAGTTTCACGGAGCGATGGTATTCGGCCTCACTGTCTGATGTGAGTATTCAGTGCTACACGGCAACCAGTTAGATAACATTGTCAATCAGCGAATTCTGCTTAATATCACTTCCCATTTGTCTGAATAAAGGAACATGATTCACAATATCTGTTAATGTCATGTTACCCTTAATGTCATGCTTTTCCACTCAGATTAGTACCGTTAAGCTTAGGAAAAAATGACATATTTAATGAGATGTGAAGGCAGATTTTCAGTGGCCAGAATGCACTTTTTCATGCCCCGGACCCCCCCCCCC
Organism: Mizuhopecten yessoensis; assembly: GCF_002113885.1. NCBI lineage: Eukaryota > Metazoa > Mollusca > Bivalvia > Pectinida > Pectinidae > Mizuhopecten > Mizuhopecten yessoensis. The sequence continues at coordinate 297,466 of NW_018406963.1, read as the reverse complement.
C
>NW_018406963.1:234970-297319 GCF_002113885.1 Mizuhopecten yessoensis | reverse complement strand
CCCCCGGCCCCCCCCCCCCCCAGCATACTATGCATCTGAATCAGCCACTATAACGAGATGTGGAATGAATTCTGTTATTGACTTTATCACAGGTGTTGCAAAAACAATTAAACACATCAAACTTCAGAAAAGCTTAATATTTTTGCAGTTCTCATAATCTGTAATATTACAGTAAAAATGAATTAGGTGTCAGCAAGTGGTCAAAGGTTATAATATATCATTACAATCCTTTGAAAACTCAAAACATAATTTACTTTCTAAATTTCATAATTTCATTCACATATTATAACATCTATTAATATAAAGTAACATAGATCTATCTTTATGTTTATGGTAATCTTGCTAGGCCTTTGAGCAATGTCACTATAAAATATATATGTATATATTGTATATATATGTATAATGGTGTCTGATTTTTTGCCATTTCGTCTCTTCGTTATTTTAACACTTTTCTTACTAAAAGCACCGAGCAGGCGACACATCCACTCCCGTGGAATTCTTGTCTTCATTCATTCGTTCCTTCGCCATAGCTTGGTCTCTAGAGAAGCTACGGAACGTCAAATTAAAGGAATGGTTATTCTTGTTATATTTACTTGCCATGGAGGGACGATAATTATAGTTCCTTCATTCCATTTAATACAAATGAGACTGGCAATAATTAGCATTCATTTGCCTCTTTACAATGTAAAATAATGAAGAAACAAAATAGCACAAATCAGCCATGATGTATAATTTGTAACCCACTATAAAATTTAATTCATATGAAGTACAGTGTATTATCAAATTATTTATAATGTGCTGCCTTTATCAATTGGAAAGTGTATATAACTCGATCTCTGTTGTGTGTAGACAGGCCCCGTGATCCCCATGCCAGTACCATCAAGCTACAATGACATCACACAGGACAAATCACTGCGGGACTTTATCGGCTGGGTTTGGTATGACCGAGAGTTCTACGTCCCATCATCGTGGCTTGGTCAGCGCGTCATCCTGAGACTGGAGAGTGTCCGCTACTATAGCATCGTGGTTTGTTTTTTACAATATACTCGTCATCTTGTACAAATATATGTGAAGAGTCTTCAGTATATATTGTAGGTTTCTGCTGAAGTTTAGTATTTTCAGTTCCTGACCTCATCTTGTCTGAAGTTCCTACATGGGTTTTTAATACTTTTTCATTGTGCTTTGTTCATTGTCATTGACTTTTTATGTCTCTGAAAGGCAGCACATTCCTCCATATAATTTTTCATAGGTTCCATCTTGTTAATGATTTAAACATTATTTCATATCTTATACAGTGTAACAATGAACCTAGGACTTTCATTTTGGTCAAAATATGGTTATATGGACCTTAGAAAGTGATACTGATCATGACCTTAACCACAGAATTAGATAAGTTATCTATGTCTGTGCCTCAACGAATCAAAAGTACATAAATGATAAATATATGAATCAATATGCTGATTTATATGAGTACTTTATACAATAGTTTAAAAACTAAATGTATGGTTCAATGCATTGAAAGAATTATGTTACAATGTGAAAAGATAGTTCAACATGCTGATATGTTCTTTTTCAGTGGGTGAATGGCGTACAAGTGGCGGAACATGAAATGGGACATTTGCCCTTTGAAGGGAACATTGGGCCTGTTGCTCAATTTGGGGGACACAATAGAGTAACAGTGGCTGTCAACAACACTCTGACACCATACACACTCCCTCCAGGAAAAATACAGCACAAGTCTGGGCCAGGGTGAGTACAGGAAAACCCACATCAAAAACTCCCGACACAAACACTGTCCACTGGGTAGGAGTATAGTACAGTCTGGGCCAGGGTGAGTACAGGAAAAACCCACATTATCAAAAACTCCCCAACACCAAACACTGTCAACTGGGTAGAATATACATGTACAAGTCTTGGCCAGGGTACAAACAGGAAAACCCACATTATCCAAAACTCCTTGACACCAGACACTGTCCAATGTGTAAATTAAGGTACAGTACAAATCTGGGCCAGGGTGAGTACAGGAAAACCCACATTATCAAAAACTCCCTGACACCAGACACTGTCCACTGGGTAGAAAATACAGTACAAATCTGGGCCAGGGTGAGTACAGGAAAACCCAATTTATCCAAGAATCCCTGTCAGGGGGTACGCAGAGTAGTTAAGTTGTCCGCCTGCCTACAATCACTAGCCCTCTACAACTGGGTCGTGTGTTTTAGACCTACTTGGAGCAGGCAACAGGTACTGGCCGCAGGTTGGTGGTTTTTCTCCGGGTACTCTAGTTTTCCTCCACCCTCAAAGCCTGGTTCATCCTTAAATCCAGGTATTGATGCAGTGATCAAAGTTTATTAATTAAGATTACATTTTTCCGTGTTTCGTTTATTTCAGATATCCAAAGGACTATTTTGTACAAATTTTGCAGTTTGGATTCTTCAACTATGCAGGCATTGACCGTCCGGTAAAACTGTACACAACTCCATCTACCTATATAGACGACATTACAATCCACACTGATATATCTGGGAATAACGGTAAGTCTAATAAAGATGGACAATGGGGCATAGGGCAAGGGAGATAAATCTTTCAAAAGACTGCTTTACTCCTTCTAATCATTTCAGGGTCCCAGTTTTAATTTCTTATAAATATGAAATATTTCTTAATAACTTATGTCTCTGAACTTCACAATGACATGTACTAAGGACAATGATACTGGTCTGTTCTATGGCAACTATATGCCATCCAATCTTAACCCGACTGTCCGGAGTTTCCACTGCACATTAAACAACGAAACAAAAAACATGATCTCATTTGCTGGACCATTGGAGGAAGTATTTCAAAAGCAACTTCTTAGATATAATTGAGTTTAAATTGCACAGGATATTGATGAAATACAGTTAAGTATATACATTTAGTATTCTAAGCTCTCTAGCAAGTCACAGAGGTGAAATTACAATTTGTCTCAAACACTCAATTTTTTGTTTAATCATTTGATCATGGTTGGTTGGTATNTTGATCATTGGTTGGTTGGTAGACTGGGTCTCATTCTGTAAAAAGTCAAAAAGTCAAATTTTAACAACCCATTTTAAATTTCTCTTTTAATACAAATTTGACTGTACATGTACATACAATTGTTGTTTATGTCCACGTCCTATGGATGAGGATGTTGTTATGGTGCTCTGTGTTGACTCCCTTGTTATACTGACACCCTCTTTATACCAACAAAATAGCCCAGAACAGAAGGTGGCGGTTAAACAAGGTTTTACTGTTTTGTGATACAAATTAAAATACATTCATTTATCATGATACACGGTTTGCGTATTTTGACAGCCCTTAACTGATTCACCCCAGAAATTTCATAATGAACTATTCCAAACTTTGATCTGGAAGAGTTCAAATGTGTCTTCAGGGGTGAATGAGTTAAGTAAACTTGTTACTGTTGCAGGAATACTGTCCTGGAGCATTGTGCCTGGTGGGCTGTGTAACCCTAATGTAAAACTGTGCAAAGTTGCTGTAGAAATTCTGTCAAAAAAAGGAATGACCGTTGCTTTGAGTGCTGACCTTCAGGGACAAGTCAAGGTCGAAAACGTTCAAGCTTGGTGGCCATTCTCCATGAATGAATCCTCACCTGCATATCTGTACACAATGCAGGTTAGTGTCCCAAAAATATCCCAAGAAAATAAGTTCTTCCACTTATTGTTTACAAATCTGCAAAGTATTGTATACTTGTTTGCTGCCTACAAAAATGTAATTGGAAAATATGTGGTCGTAATATTTTTTTCACTGCAAGATTTATTGAAAATTGAATTTTTCACCAGTTAAAGATAAAAAAATGTAAATTCTATTGGTAGAATTATATTTCACTCTAGTATTCAATAAAAAAAAATCACAGGAGAAAAGCATTAAGTTTTTGTCTAACGAAAACACACATTAAACTAAGTAGAGAAAAACATAACATGGAAAATGAAAAACGTCTTTAAAGATTCAATTGAAGTGAGAAAATATTTAGGGCATATTTGCACTATAATAAAAAATAATGTATTTTGCATTCACAGAGTTGATGTAAACTGTATCTTTAAATAAATTAAACAGGTCTCTCTCAAAAGAATGTCCAACAACATTAGTAAAAGGGTGAACAGCAACAAAAATTATAATCTAACCTACATAGTAGGTAATTAATGAGAATACTGTAACAGGTGAAAAATGCACTGCTAGACATGGATTTGAACCTGGGACCCCCTGTCAAACTCTAGACGGACGCCTAGTCCGAATTATTCTGACGTTTTATCAACTTTTTTCATATCGGTCTGTCGTCAACGTTAATCGACGACAGACTGATATGAAAAAAGTCGAATAAACGTCAGAATAATTCGGACTAACGGACGCCCTGACTAATTGAGCTATACTGTACCTGATTGCCAACAATCGACCCAATCCAGTTTCTCTTAACAAGCACCCCTGGTGCTAATTACAAAGAATATGGTAAATATGAATTATGTTTGTGCTACCATAAGCAATAAATAGTGTTTTATTCCTGAACTAACGATTTTAAAATATGTAGGAAAGATCACCTTAAAAGAAAAACTTTGAAATTATGAGATAAAACCTATTATATTGACAAGTTAATGTATGATTGACAGGTGACCCTGAAGTCGGAGAACACCACCGATGTCTATCGTCTGCCGTTCGGCTTCAGAACTGTGTCACTTAGCAACAACGGAATCCTCATCAACAAAAGGTCGTTCTATTGTCATGGTGTCGGCAAACACGAAGACTATGACGTAAGTTTATAAGGTTTGAATTAAAATAAGTATTTTGGAGATGGTCCAGAGATTCATTAAAGATACAAGACGCTTTTACTAGATTGCACTTACTTGTTTATCTTTTTTCACATGACTTTGCTGTATGGAATGATACCAGTACATAATTGTACTATGTGCTGTCCACCAGCATAATTTTAATTGCCATTTTTTGTAAAATCCAGTTTTTGTACAACAATTATCAAAAAATTAATAATGACATGTAAATATCAATATTCATGTACATAATATACATGTTTTTATCATTACTTCAATTCAATATGATGTGTGTAAACTGTTTATAACTGTAAGGAGAGGGCGCTCATAGGCTTTGCCTGTTGCCCAATTCCTTTGCATCTAAGATCTGAACAATAAATATTCTGAAATGGAATGAATTAAAATACAGTATCTTATGTCTAACAGTTTGTGTTGGGTTACAGTTTCTTTTATCCGCTTAGTAGCCATTACTGTAATTTGCATAGACAAACACGAGTTTCACACAACACTGCATGTGTCTTTGTCTTTGCATACATCTCCATCTTTCACATTTTATAGTGCCCTAGCCAATAACTTTTCTAGAATTTGCAGATGTCACAGAAAATATCCATACACAAAATTTAACTTATCATGTCAATTTGTACCTTAATGTTGTTGAAAAGTATACTGTGTACCAAAGGAGATTATCTCTTGTCCAAGATGGCGGACTGCCAGAATCGTCGAATTTTTTTCATGAAAACTTGAAATTGCTTATACCTATGTATTTTGTGCACCCCCCACTTTGGGTATTAAATTTCTGAAAAAAAGTGTGCAAATTACATGGGTTTTTACAGTATTCTGCACTCATAACTTCAAAATATATCTATAACATTATTAGAATTTCACTAAAATTGATGGAGACAAAGAAATTTAAGTCGGTTGAATTTTTTCATACTAAGAACTGATGTGAACTTGATGAATGAATCGGACACTAGAGGGTTTGATATTTCTGTAACTGGAAAGAGAATAGTGTGTTTCCACACCGGGGATGGAAACCTCGATTTCCAGGTTCACAGTCGGACGCTCTACCACTGAGCTAAAGGGAAATTCCCTCTAGCTCAAAGCTAGAAGGCGACCGTAATCCTATGCCACATTTCTTTCTCCCCCATTGACAAAGATATCCACACTTACGGTCATAGAAAGATACAACTGTCATACCCTAGGGTATTATGGGCGGATTCCCCTGTCATAACAATTGCATGACATCATGTAGACATTTCTGATTTTGCTGGAAATTATGAAATCAACGTATGCATTTCATGAAATAACCACTTACATTTGATGTGGAAGAAAACTAATAATTCACCACATTAGGAATAAGATAGAAATTTCTCAACCCTCGGTGTAAGATTCTTAAAAGTCAAGCCCTCACCAAAGCCTCGGGCTAGGCATTACAGAATCTTACCCCTTGGGTCGCGACCTTTTCTGTCTTACCCCCAACGTAATTTTTTCAAGCTCTAGATGTGTATCGGTTGTAAATCTGATTATATCTACAAGCAGTTTATTTTCTCTATTCTACAGGTGAGAGGTAAAGGTGTGGACAATGCTATGGTCGTCCGTGATTTCAGTCTGTTACGGTGGCTGGGTGTCAACTGTTTCAGAACCTCCCACTACCCCTACGCTGATGAGATTATGGACCAAGCTGACCAGTTAGGCATTGTAGTCATTGATGAGTGTCCAGCCATTGGTTTGACAGAGTGAGTTTGTCATAGTCTTGTGTGAGTCTGCTAAAGTTTATCCATAATAGCGAGCACAAAATGTATGATGTATAGACATAAACTGTCATTAACTCATTCACCCCTACATTTTGAAACTGGACTTGCCCTGTCTTTGATATGGTAAGGTTCAAATACAACTTTAGGGTTAAATGGGTTAAAGCTGTCCGAAATCGTATTCGTGTACAAATACAGGAAACCCCACTAACTCGAACCTGTGGGGTCTAGATTGATAGTTTGAGAAATACATGGTATTCTACAAATCTGAGGTTGGGTTGAGACTGTTAGGTACTGATCTATTTTACATCAGGAAAGATTTTGAACAGCTCTGCTAATGTTTAGCATGTCGCTAATAGCAATGATATATATGTAAGTAATAGAAAGAAAAGGAGGAGAATAGAGAAGATCTGCAACATTTCATAAGAAACGAAATTATTAAAATACTTATTCATATATAGCAATCATGTAACGACAATAGACAATGCAATAGATGGAATTAAAACTAATATAAGACCATGGTGTTGGGGGATATCAAAGTTACAGGAATACAAGATAATTCAAATTATGACTATTTTAGTGCACTTAGAGGCTACTTTACAGGGAATCTGTAGAAACAGAGTTCAGACCAAGCAAACTGGTAGACGAACGTTGGTGTTTGAGAAAGATGGATTTTACTGTGCTTATTTTGACATACTGGAATTTAAGCACATTATTAGCATGTGTATACTGTATATCCGGAAATGTTTGCCTAGTGAAACTTTCACCCTTCTTCCATAAACTCAATTTTCGCCAAGTGTTAATATATCAACTTTCACATAAAATGACTTTAATTATTATGTTATCTACCTATATTAGATGTAATGATAAATTTGCCCTCATTACAGAGGGCGAAAAAGGCAAAAATGAAACTGCAGCGAAAATGTCCAGGTATACAGTGACCTTATTGGCAATGTTGCAAAGGTACATTTGTATAGTGTCATCTTCTTTGATAGAATTCTCAGAGGGTTTCATTTTGTTAAATCATTTATTGATGTATTGCAGACCAGTAAATTACAACAACCAAACACTGTATCTTCACAAAAAGTCCATGATGGAACTGGTGCGACGAGACAAGAATCGCCCTTCAGTCATCCTGTGGTCTATTGGCAATGAGCCTCTGTCATCATATGCTGGTGCAGGGCCTCATTTTGGGTAGGTGTACAGGTGTGGGGCCTCACTTTGATTAAATGTTCAGATGTGTAGCCTGGTATATTGGTGCAGGACCTCACATTTATTTGATGTAAAGGTGTAGAGACTTACTTTGGACAGGTGTGAAGCCTCACTTTGGACAGGTGTTGGGTCTCACTTTGGGTAGGTGTATCGGTGTGGGGCCTCACTTTGGGTAGGTGTACAGGTGTGGGGCCTCACTTTGTGGGGTCTCACTTTGGGTGGGTGATCAGGTGTGGGGCCTCACTTTGGGTAGGTGATCAGGTGTGGGGCCTCACTTTGGTTAATTTAACAGACATGGAGTCTGGTACACAGGTGCAGTTTTAAAGTTTTAATTTGGGTATCGAAAAGTTATACCTATTTGTAACTTATTTCAGCCTCACATGTATTAGATGTACAGGTGTGGGGCCTCACTTCGGATATGTATACAGATTTAGGGCTTCAAATTTATTAAGTGTGCAGATGTGGGCCCTCATCATATGAAGATGTACAGGTGCAGGCTTCATACTGTACATGTAAATCATCAAATTTTTCGCCCTTTTTTGGAAAATGTGTAATGACTTTTGGGACATATACTGTACATGTAGCTTAAGTTCTCCTGGGGGGAAAGGCCAAAATTTGGCCACAAATATCACTATTTGGATAGGTGTGCTGGCCCCGGAGTAAAACCCTCTCATTAGATATAAGCATAAAAGTCTACTTGCTTCACCTTTGGTAGGAGCTCAAATCTGGGCCTCATTTTGCAATTTATGTAGGTACAATGTAGGCATGTAGGTGTGTTGCCTCATTTTGGGTTGGTGTACCAGTGTAGATCCAGGCTTAGGGTCAGTTCTTGGAGAAGATGAGCAATATAAGTATTCTAAACATACATCAGATTTATCTTTCTAAATTTCACCCCAGGGAGGTCATCAAAGTCACGAAGCAGTTGGATCCTTATCGACCTTTAACTTTTGCTTCCAATAATGTAAACCCTCACACCGACCATGTGGTATGTATTTAACAAATTTCTATAGTAATTTCTCAACGACTGTATAGTGTTTTTAACTCACCTGCCCGAAGGGTAAGTGAGCTTATGCCATTGCGTGGCGTCCGTCCTTAATACTTTAAACAACTTCTTCTCAATAACCGAAAGGCCCAGGGTACTGATGTGGGCCTGTAGCATGCTGGGATGAAGGGCTCCCAAGTTTGTTCAAATGAATGACCTTGACCAACTTTCAAGGTCACTGGGGTCAAATGTCTTTAAATATTCAAACAACTTCTTCTCAATAACCGAAAGGCCCAGGGAACTGATATGGGCCTGTAGCATGCTGGGATGAAGGCCTACCAAGTTTGTTCAAATGAATGACCTTGACATATATTCAAGGTCACAGGAGTCAAATATGTTAAAAACCTTTAAAAGACTTCTTAATAAGCAATAGGCAAAGGGTCATGATATTTGGCCATTAACATGCTGGGATGAAAGACTACCAAGTGAATGACCTTCGCCCATATTCAAGGTCACAGCTAGGTGTCAATATATGTTTACATTTTTAAATGACTTGTTCTGTATAACCAAAAGGTCCAGAGTAATGATATTTTGCCAGAAGCATGCTGGGTTGGAAGACTATCAACTCTGTTCAACCTTATGTCCTTGTTCAACATTCAAGTTCACATGCATCATATGTTTAAATCTTTTAATAGGTTCGTATGAATCAAACACTGATATTTTGCCTGTAGCTTTATTTTAGTCCACTTTTAATATTACAAGTGTGAGATTAATACCAGGTGAGCGATGCAGGCCCATTGTGCCTCTTGTTTATGATAGTATAGTTTTGTAATATTTCACACTGATCTTGTTGGAGATATTTTGTTGTGATACAGTTTTCAAATATACAACATTTGATATAATGCTCTATCTAGCTAGAAAATGACACTCTAAAGTGCTTTACAGTTCATAGATATACAATTTATACAATCAATACAATTAACATACACATTAAATAATACACAAATCAATACAATTTTGAGGAGCTGCCTTATCAGGCGCTAACTGCAAGTTCTATGCCACCTGGCTAATATCTCCCTATGTGTGTTTGCCTGCCTATTTGCTGGAGATGTATTGTGATCATATACTGTCACCTTTAAATAACAAAAGAGCAGTAAAGGTCCTTCAATCTCAGACTCAATATTCTGAGGTTTGAATGAGTTTAAGTGAGGCAGAAGAGAATTTTTAATAAAAAAGACAATATCGTATGAGTCAGGTAGATGTGGTGTGTGTAAACATCTACTTTGGTTGGTACAGCGAAAACGGCCACACGGAGGTCATTGAATACGGTGTGGAGGATGTTATCGGGGCTCTACACACTTACTACAACAAACCTGTGATGGTGTCGGAGTACGGGGCAGAGTCACTCCCAGGCCTTCATGTGGTAAGTTGACTTACACGAGAGAGCAATTATCTTTTACCAAATCAAACTTAGGTCTTTTCTTTTATTATAATTTCTGTTGTAAAACTTTTCCTATTTGAAATCGTTCAGTTGCAGGGGCATGTTGGTTTATCCATGTCTGTTGTGATTCTTTTGTACAGTTCAAAAAATCTCATGATTGGTGTTATATCTTTCACCCAAACTAATATTAAACACAGCTACTAGATAATACAATTATATTTACCATCATATGGCATTGCCACTATATAACCCTACCAAATTCAGTTGGCATTCATATAGGCTATGATTGTCATGGACCAATTGTTGACGTCATAATTGCTACGTTGGATACCACTGACCCTCCCTGGGCGATGACTGTTCTTTTCACTTTCATGATACATACATTATTTGAACTAATTGCTGAATAATAATATACAATTATTGACCTATTTTCAGGTGAATACAAGGATTTATTAACCCGAGAAATTGATATTTCCCAAGGCCAGAGGCCGAGGGAAATATCGACTCCTTCGAGGGTTAATAAATCCTCGTATTCACCTGAAAACAGGTCAATAACTGTTTTATTATATGATATTTTTATAAACTTAACCATGTGTAGCACAAATCCATACTTAGCTTATTTCACCATGATTATGGGACCTGCAATGAAATTCTGCCTACACAGAATATGTGTCTCTTTGCAATTAAAATGACCTTATATTACAGTAGCTGTTAATAACAGATAAAAAACACCATACTGTGTAATGTGAGTAAATGGGAGAAAACTCAATCAAACAAATTTAGTATTTATTTAATATAAAATACAACAATTGGGGGATGATGCACAATTCCACCTTTCTCCTCACGCTTGAGTTGTTTCGTTGCAGCATCAAACACTTTGTTGCCTTCAGTAAATTCAGCGCCATGTACTATATCCATGTTACAACCGACACTCGAAAGGCATCGGTTGATACCATGCCGGATACTAAAGAGAGAACTACGTTGATTTTGTTTTCACTGTCTTTCTACCTCATTTCCACATAAAACTTCCGATGAACATTGCAGAGTTCAAGCACCTGCATGTCAACAAAGTCTGTGTCTATTGCTTTTTCTTTCAAATATTCACGCAATACACAAACGGATGTGTCAGTAGCTTTAACAGTGTTTCTAGCATCCTTTTGCACCAAGGTAGTTTTAAGTTGGTCATCGGAAATAGTTCCAAATCTTGACAAGCCGGGTTTGTTTACACTGTCGTTTGCCATTTTCACTCCAGTGAGGCAACGACAATTAATCGGCGCTTCTGATTGGTCAAAAATTGCAGCACAGGTTACTGGATTGTAATATTCACCTGTGAGCTCGAGGCGCCCGACAGGGTGTTGGACTGTTACATTCACCTCGCGTGCACGGATTCTGTAGGTTTCGCTGTAACATTCTAATATATTTAGACCTATAAGAGGTGTTTTGACCAATCAGCGTGTGGGAAAAATGAGAGTCATATATTAATAAGTGAAATTTATTTTTTTATGCGATGAACAGATTCCAAAAATGGTAAGTATAAGTATTGAACTGCTTTCAGTTGGCATTTGAAGGCAATATGAATTCAAACTGGACAAAGGCAAATCCAGCATCAAGTGCTAGCATGCTTCATTGAATTTCCCTTTGTCCAGTTGGCATTCATATTGTGTATGCATGCCAATTGATAGCAGTTCAATGCTTAAATAAACTGGTTGGATTGGAATGTCAAAGTGCAACTTCAAAGTCGAAGATAGGGTTGTGGAAATGTTTTTGCAAGGAAAATGTAAGGACCATTGGGTGTGATGTACCTTGTAATGAATTCGAGAAAGGTTTTAATTTTGGTGACACAGTGGATTTTTTTTTTCGTACAGAGTCCATCGTTCTCCTACTCAGAAGAATACCAAAATGATCTGCTGGCTGCTCATCATAAGGCATTTGATAAGATCAAGGGGAAAACTCTGGCTGGAGAAATGATCTGGAACTTCGCAGATTTCTTAATTGATCAAGGTAAATTCTATTAAATTCACACAGAGGAAAGAAATATCACTTTGCCATTGCGTGGCGTCCGTCCTAATACTTTAAACATCTTCTCAATAACCGAAAGGCCCAGGGTACTGATGTGGGCCTGTAGCATGCTGGGATGAAGGGCTATCAAGTTTGTTCAAATGAATGACCTTGACCAACTTTCAAGGTCACAGAGGTCAAATGCCTTAAAATCTTCAAACAACTTCTTCTCAATAACCGAAAGGCCCAGGGTACTGATATGGGCCTGTAGCATGCTGGGATGAAGGGCTACCAAGTTTGTTCAAATGAATGACCTTGACATATATTCAATTGATCAAGGTAAATTCTATTAAATTCACTCAGAGGAAAGAAATATCACTTTGCAATCTTTTGAGTAATATTTCAAAGTAAAATTTTCATCTGAATTACATTGTGAAAGCATTTCAAATGTTTATGTTAATATTGACTATTTTTAGTGGAAACCTACTGCTGTAAGATTAGTTTTGTGTTTATTACTGATATCCGCAAAAAAGTCAAATAGAGTGTTGAAGTATTTAAGTTATAATACATGTATATAGCACACAGTGCCCTCCCTTTACTCTTATTTCAGCATCCAAAATCCCATAGCCACCTGTGCCTTTTTCCCCCTATTATTTTTCAATTTTGATGTAAGTAAGCTCTCTGTCATAAATTCATTCCAATTCCCTTGATTTCAAGTGTCATAATGGCTGTTAATGCGTGGTGTTGTGGTCTGTTAGAGCGCGCTGTATGGCCCAACACCGCCGTCTTCAGCACTGACCAATTCCCTTGATACTAGTCCTCCCTTTTAGCACCATTACCACTATACTTACTCCCCTGGCTATAATCCCTTCTCTTTGCAGTCATTTTCACTTTCTATTAAAACAATTTCCCCATTTAGCACCATTTCCACCTTCCATGATTACCCCAATCCCTAGCACCATTTCCACTTCAGGTGATAACCCCAACCCCTAGCACCATTTCCACTTCCTGTGATGACCCCAATCCCTAGCACCATTTCCACTTCCTGTGATAACCCCAATCCCTAGCACCATTTCCACTTTCTGTGATAACCCCAATTCCTAGCACCATTTCCACTTCCTGTGATGAGCCCAATTCCTAGCACCATTTCCACTTCCTGTGATGAGCCCAATTCCTAGCACCATTTCCACTTCCTGTGATAACCCCAACCCCTAGCACCATTTCCACTTTCTGTGATAACCCCAATCCCTAGCACCATTTCCACTTCCTGTGATAACCCCAATTCCTAGCACCATTTCCACTTCCTGTGATAACCCCAATCCCTAGCACCATTTCCACTTATGATTTTAAAATCCCCCTTTAGCACAATTTACTCTGAAAATGACATTCCTTCCATTTCAGTACTAAAGATAAAATTCCTTCTCGTTCAGCACTCTTTCCATTTCCCCAATACATTTCACAATTAACAATTTCCATTACAATCTCATTCTGTATCATCTTTTCCTGTTTCAGCGTCCCTCAGAAATGTTTCCTATCATGTTTTAGTGACACATATTTACTTATGTTTACAGAAGTTAGATGACCTTATGGCTGCCACAAAGGTCTGTTTACACGTCAGCGACAACCCAAATTTGCAGCTCACCTTGTGAGACGAAGATACTACAACCTCATGAACAGAACTGTGGATAGAGTTTATTGAAATGCATGTCAGTTACCATGACAACAAAAAATCTCTTTTTCTATTGCTTCATTGGTCCTAGGTTTATATATTTAACAGGTTTTCAGAAGCCAATATTTACTAAATTTTGTTTAAAATTACTTTTTGCTGAAATGCATTTATAAAGTCACTTATACTGTACAGTCAAACTTGTTTTAAGGGCCCACTGTTTGAAAGTCAAAATGTGGTCTCTCAACACAGGTGGTTTAGATCTCCTACTACAAGTTCAGTTCCCAATGAAATCACAATAATGAGGGAAGCGTAAAATGGTTTCTAAACATGGGTGGTCTTTTCATAGAGATAGTGTGTATATTGCTGTTTGTACATACTAAACACAGAGTGGCACCCTCAGGATTCTAATGCTGGGACCAGAGAATTATTGTTTTCTTTATACTACAGTCAGTATTTTAAGTGTATATATACAGAAATTCTGTCTTTATATGTGTCGAGATTAATTGTTTTAACTCTTAAAGAGTAATGTGTGAAAAACATGTGGTGCTTTATGATATACTGTACACCGGGAAAGTCTCGCTGCAGTTTAATTTCGCCTTTTTCGCCTTCCACAATGAGGGTAAATTTATCAGGACAGCGAATATTGGTAAACAATTTACCCTATATATAGTAGTTACGTGTGAAGGGTAAATTACACGGGGTGAATAAAGATTTTACCAGTGAAGGGCAAATATTTGACTGGGCAAAAATGTACCTGTGTGCTGTAGTCTTTCATAGAGAGTGAAGTTTTATATGTTCATTTGTATAAATGGAGTACCTGTGTGGGTCACAAATGGGTTTTATTTTTATTGTGGTACATGCTCATGGTTATTGCTGGTCCCCCATCAGATACACTGGAGGTGTCTTTAGGTTTGCATTTTGTCCAATAGTCAGCCAGTCCGTCACATTATCAGGAGTATTTTTACATTTTCATGCACAAATATTTCAATTATATATGCAGCTAAAATTGGGAATTGTGTCTTGCTTTATACAGAGTTATCGCCCTTGTTTTACGGTGAATAAGTTTGTACTTGGCATATCTCATATAGTTTATTGATTTCTACATCTTGTATGTTAGTACAATGTACCTCTTGTGAGGATTGAGTGTCGAGGACAGATATAGGGTTATGTGTCTCATTATAAATAGAGTTATGGCCCTTTGTATTATTTTGATACAAAAGTGTGTCCAGAGATGGATTGCTTGCGATTGTTTTCTTTGTTGATGTGTGTATATTGAATTTTTTTTTATTATTGTTATATGATGTTCGTTTCTGCTTCTCTGTGATTAAACTATGCTATAGTACGTTAAACAATATAAAACCAAACCAAGCCTGTAACATCAACTAAAGGAGAGATAGGTAAATTTCTTTGGCAAATGATATTTAACCAATCAGAAAGCAGAAGGATCGATAGTCGGGCAGTAAAACAATGGCAGATGGCAACAAACAGCTGTCCGATAATCAAAAGGAATAATCATTAAAGTTTGGTAGCATAGCGGAATATTCCTTCCAACAGAACTTAATTGGAAAAAGTTTAAAAATATGCAAACAAATCATTGAGGACTCCGTAGATAGCTTCAAGGATTATTTGGCAGGACAGCAAAAATATTTTGAAACTTTGTCTAAAATCTGTAAGTGTGAAACCAGATTTTATATGTAATGTGTCATATAACAGAACAATTCTTGACTTTTCTTTAGATAACTCAGCTTGTGGCCTCCTAAAATATCACCTTGCTTGTGTCGATAATAAAAACCCATGTAAACATAAACAGTTCAAGAATTTCATATTCTTGTTTTTATTTATGGGTAAATTTACGTTTGTTGTTGTATATACACTTGTATATGCTATGATTTGATTCTTCACATAGCCCATGTCTGTTAAAGGAAATAATAGGTCTGCTGTATCCCATTACATGATTGTAGGAGGCGACTTATGTGCCCAATCGCCCTCAGAATCAGGGATGGTTTCTTCCTTGTCATCTTTCAGGGGACATTGGAAAAAAATCAATAATATACCTGCTATATCCCATTAAATATATGTATTGAACACCTCGACTAATGTAGGGCCCACTGCACAATCAGGGATATTTTTTCCTGTCTTCTATGATGAGGACAGGTAGGAGACACTTGGGGTCTTTTTGTTTCCTATTTTCCCAGTCTACTTTCTTTCTCCGGAAGTGTCTCCTAGGCAACCGTCCTCGTGTGACCCAGCTGACTGCTGGGAGGACGTTAAACTACAAACAAACAAAGACTCTTTACATGACTGTATTTCACACAACTTTATGTGTGATCAGAATGTTAATTGTGAAGTGGCATAAGTAGATACCATTGCCGAGGGCCGTGTTCATAAAACCACACTCATGCTCAAGAATGCTTTTTGTGCTCAGGCCGACTTTCCTGTAACTCACTTAAATCATTCAACACGGTCAAAAAGTCAAGTGTAAACATTGGAAACTGTTATCGGCTTAAAGTAGTTCGAGATTTCTTGACAAGATACTATTTTTTTATCAATTTATCACTGGCAAAAGAAATTGGGCTTGAGCACAGTATCTTGGTTTGAGCATGAGAAAGGTTTCAAGAATACGGGCCCAGATAATGAGGCCCGCAAACTTAAGATCCTCATACACTATTATATACTAATCTAAGCAATATATGATACTCCATACTAAGTGTGGTTGTTCTATAATCCGAGTATAAAATCACGAGGAGACATATGTCTCCTAAAAGATCAATTCTATGTCCTATTTCTCTATTTTAGCATCTAGTTATGGAAATACAATCTAGTTTACTTAAACTACCATTTTACAGAACTTTACAGAACACAACCTACATTACAAACTCATGGTCTATCTTAACTAAGTACCATCTAAGTTGTAAATCCATGGCCTAAATTATGTTAGCGTATTATTAGAGCATCATGCATCTACATTTTAAAACCATGTCTTAATTATCGGGCCGTGGCCTAATTTTCAGGAACATAACACCTAATCTTAGATTAGACTTAAAATGTTCAACACTCTAAGGTAAATGTTTGAAATTTACGATCTGAACATATGCATGATATCATCCTCCAAATGTGTTTGATAAATCGGCACGTCTAATTACCCAATACTACCCAATACCACCCAATACTACCCAATACTACCCAATACCACCCAATACTACCCAATACTACCCCATACGACCCAGTTATGAACCAAATACTTCTTTATTACTGTGAAATATCACCTTTGTAGACGTTATTTACTTCCATCTGCCATATTTTATCGGGAAATATGCGATTTGGTGCCGAAAACATCACCGAATTGCCGTGACTATGACCCAATACTACCCCATACCACCCAATACTACCCCATACGATCCAGTTATGAACCCAATACTTCTTTATTACTGTGAAATATCGCATTTCTTGAAGTTATTTACTTCTATATGTCACATCCTATCTGGACATATGCGATTTGGTGCAGAAAACATCACCGAAATGCCGTGACTAGGGGTTCGACGATTTACAGGAACGGGCAGGATCGGGCAGAAAACTATTAATTATTATATATACATTGATGAATATATATATTTAATTAGATACATTTAAGTATCATTATCGGGTATAAGATATATTTGATAAAAGAATTGCAATTACATGATACTATATTAATTCTATTCATGTCATAAAATGGTGTTATTAAGATCATATATATAAATTTAGCAGGAAATATTTAGAAAATTTTAAATTACTTTTCATAAATGTTAGTTATTCAATTTTGTTAAACATAACAGTATCAATTATATAACAATGCTGGAGAAGAACCTTCAGTTAAATTAGATACTCAAATACTACGAAATTCAAAAAGTATATGGATTGTATATGATTCGAAGTCCTTTCAATTACTTGATTAACTCACAGATAGTCTGTTTTGGACAAGCTAGATATTTTTTCCATATATAGTTCCCTGACCAATCTTATGAAGGGTAGACGAGTAGGTTGTCATTAAGTAATGTAAAAATTAAATAGATTAATAAAAGGAATTACGTTACGCTTCTTATACATCAATCCAGAGACGTATATATTACATTACGTAATATATACGTCTTTGATCATCCGAAAGCAAAATACTAAATGACATGAAAACTTGATTCGACTCCCAGAGATACTGTATACACATATACTTTATTCAACTCGTTGGCCATCTCAAGTAAATGTGATCTCTATAGATACATGGTAGATACCGTGATGTTGCAATTTTATTTAACATCTAAGTCCGTGATCTAAATCACAGTTACAGGTAAATATATATATTATAATTTAATTTTATAATGTCTTCCGAGGAATTACAAATTCCACTTGCAAACCACTTATATAATATGTACAGAAGACGTAGCAGTCTATGTGATTAGTTATAATTTTAAACAGTGTCTTGTAAGCCATTTTAGGCTGAACATCATATACAATTACATTTTCTATTTAATGCATTTGTTAAATATGATACCAGGTGTCAATCAGAAACATTTTTTTATGAAAATAATCTTCCGTTTAAATATAATTAGCTACTAGTTAGTGTGAATTTAGCAGACCTCGCTGGAAGGGGGCTCCCCAACCCTTGGAAATCTAAATTTCACTACAATGTAGAACTAGGAAATTATTCATTTTATTTATCACCATTGTTATTGTTTTTTTAAAGACATCATGTTTTAAGGCAGTAAATATAAAAGAAACCTTTTAACTATTATAGTATGTAATATGTAAGGACAAAATCCAGGAGTTTGTTAGGTAGGGGCTGTCCCAATCACCTGCTCTCTGGATTGGCACATGTGATAGTTTGTTTTAATTTATTAATGTATTATGTATAATAGCTGTTCTTAACAAAATTATGATATTATAAATTATGTAACTATATGTGTTTATACTGTGTAACTATATACTTGTACGATGTAATTGTGATATATGACACTATAATAAACAAAATTGACTTGACTTGACTTAACTATATATATATATATATATATAGAATATGCAATGAAGACGAAAACGGAGATAAATTTTGAATAGAATTGGCAAATAGAGGATTTCCCCCAAAATTACTTGTAGTCAACTAAATTAGAACAAATGTTTAAATAATTTTATTATGCAATGAACGTTATAAACGTATTGACGTACATGAACATTCTACGGATTTTTTTTTATTTATAACAACTATCGATATAATATGTATAAATATAGATTTGTTCCAATATATACTAAAGATACATGGTCGTGAAAAGTAAATCTACTCTTACTAAATACTCGTCAAATTTATTTAAACAAATTTAAGTCTTTAAAAACATCAAGTTATATGAATGCATAACCACGGACTTTATCTAATTCCGTGTACAATATCTAATTTTAAACATAAACTTAGTCCCGTGCAATTGAATAGATTCTTGATATATGAAATCCATTTAAAATCAGCGAAATCATTTTTATGTAAATTCAGCATAAGCTTGTACATTATACTAGACAATTTATTTTCACCTGTAATTAGTTTATACCAAAACATTATCATTCTAGATTTAATTTCAATATCCAGCGAGTACCTACCCGTTTCACCATATACCATTATATTTGCTGTGGAGCTACGTATGTTTAAAATTCTTTAACAAAACTGTACACGTAATTTCTCAATCATATTGGTATTTTCAAACCCCAAAATTACTTTTTGAAACGTATATAGATATTAAAGCATGAAGGATAAATATATTTTCAGTTGTAGAGTAGCCTTTCCTTAAACCAGCTTGAACATTGGAACAAGAAGTCTATTGTCTACTATTACGGAATTAGATAATCAGTTTTGACCACATCGGCCTTTGAAAAAAAATGAAACTTAAAGCGTTTCACCGTGTTTCTTTCTTCTTTACATATACAATTAATATACAGTATCGTTTTTCTATAACAGATAAGGCCTAACAATCCAACATATGGACTTCAATATTTATTTACGTAAAACACGTATTTCAATTAACTTATATTTACATATAGAATAATATTTAATTTTCAGATTGATGTCCCTTTTTTGAGTTGGAAAATTGCGTATTTTCTTTTTTTTAAGATCGTAGACGTGATGGGATTGTAATCTACACATTAACACCAATTAATTCACTCAAAATATATTCATGCTATTTATTAAGAGTTGAGTATAAGTTATGAAGTTATTAAAATTTAGTTATCATAATGTCATTTCCAATGTTTCAGGTGTTATGACATCGCAATAACAATGTCATATATATAAATGAGAAAATAACTCAGATACATATTTATTATATATGTAATATATAATTCTCTGAACAACCCTTTTTTATAGAATAAAACAGAGACATAAATTGGAACCTCGGCCTGGCAATTTATATATATATATATATATATATATTCCGATCCTGCCCCGTTCCTGTAATTGCAATTCTTTTATCAAATATACCTTATACCAGATAAGGATAATTAAATATATACAATAAATATATATAAATAAGTCCGATCCTGCCCCGTTTCTGTCCGTTCCTGTAAATCGTCGACCGTTCTTGCCCGATCCATATCAATACAATACTTTTTTTTAAATTCTTTGCAATCCTTTTATCAAATGACGTATCTTGTACCCGATAAAAAAGATATAATAATATAAATATAAATATAATTTAGTCCGATTCTGCCCCGAATGGCGATCATGTAATTGCAATCATTTTATCAAATATATCTTATACCCGATAATGATACTTTAATGTATCTAATCAGAGACGTATAAAGCCATAACTGTGTTATATACGTCTCTGATCTAATATATATATTCATTAATGTATAGGCCTATATAAAAATTAATAGATTTCTGCCCGTTCCTGTAAATCGTCGAACCCCTAGTCACGGCATTTCGGTGATGTTTTCTGCACCAAATCGCATATTTCCAGATAGAATGTGACATATAGAAGTAAATAACTGTGACATTTCACAGTAATAAAGAAGTATTTGGTTCATAACTTGGTCGTATGGGGTAGTATTGGGTGGTATTGGGTAGTATTGGGTGGTATGGGCACGGACTTAGATCTAATCTAATTCCGTGGTATGGGGTAGTATTGGGTCATAGTCACGGCAATTCGGTGATGTTTTCGGCACCAAATCGCATATTTCCCGATAAAATATGGCAGATGGAAGTAAATAACGTCTACAAAGGTGATATTTCACAGTAATAAAGAAGTATTTGGTTCATAACTGGATCGTATGGGGTAGTATTGGGTAGTATTGGGTGGTATTGGGTAGTATTGGGTAATTAGACGCGCCCTGATAAATAGCTTCAAAAGCATTATTTTGTAAGATTCTCAAATATGTTGATGTTGATATCAATAAAACATTGCAGTGATAACTGTCTCAGTTTAAAATTTCGTGATATTCAAGATAAAAGAAAGAATAAAATTGTGTGCAAGGTACATGATCTTCGATCATTACTACCGTCACTGTACCCAAATCGGAACAGTACCCAAAACGGGACACTTACGGGAAAGCAGCCCAAGAAACTCATTCAATGCAAGGAAGTACTTTTATGTATACAGTTTTCATTTTATAATACTTTAATGACAATTTAACTGTATGTAAGCTTTATTGGCTGCTGATTATCGTACATGGGCAATTTAAAGGTAAGAATAACGACAAAAACAAAACTTTCCCGATTTTCGTGCTGTGCGACGCTATTTATTTGGATATCATTTTCAAATGTCTATTTTATCAAAACTGATGCTAGTTTGGAGAAGAAATTAAATCCTAACACTGTTTGACTCTAAAATATTAAAAACATGTCCTCTTTTCTGCTTATATTGATCGTTTATCCCCAAATATTAGCCAAAATACCGAAGTATCCCTTTCAGGGTACAGTTACGCCGGTTCAAGGGCCTACGTAACCCTGATGGTATTTCGCGTTTTATTTATAGAACCACGCGCCCGAAATATCAACTTGTAATAGAAAGGAAAAGTGGATAGTATATTTTTTATGAAAAATTAACAAACATATTTGGAACTGATAGTATGGTATAAAGAACATTGATATTTAACTAAAAAGTGTCCCGATTTGGGTACAGTGACGTTATACAGTAAGACCTCGTTGTAATGCCACTAATGTCAAGGGGTATTTTGGCGTTCTAGAGTGGTTTGGCAATAGATTGAGCGAATTTATAGAGGAATTAATAAGAAAACAAGAAAAATGAAAGTTGACATATGTTGGCAGTAAACGAGGTGGCAAATTATATCGAGGTTTGGCTGTTAGTTCAATTGTGAAAATGGTTTTCGTCCTGATAATTGAAAAGTGGGAATGATACACTGCAGAGGCGGATCCAGAGACCTATCTGGGGGAGTTTTACAAATTTCCAGGGGGGTTTCCTAGTGGGGAAAAATTGAGGAAAATGGTGAAAATACATGATTTTTAAAGAAAATTCTCAGGTTTGGGGGTTTCCTGAAGCCAAAAAAACCCCAAAAAACTCTGGATCCGCCACTGCAGTGATATAGCTTTAGTTGACCTTTCATATACCTTCACATGCGTACTTGTGTAGATATATACAATCATATAGTATATTGTGTTGGGAATCGGTTTCCCTTAACTGACCGATAATCGATAACTAATCGTTTTAAATAAATATAACATAAAATCTTCCACACCGTTGTTTGAAATCACGTACATATTCAAATAAAAAATGAGATTCAATATGAAAATATCACCTCCGTAAACTGTAATTTACAGTCCATGAGCGGGTTTCAAAGTAAAGAATATGTATGTGAGTGACAACACTGTCCGAGAGATGGCCGTTGCAATTTGTGTTTTGTCAACAAGAAAATAATATACCTGCTGTTACAAACTGTATGTTGTAAGAGGCAATTAATGTGGAAACCCCCTGCAGAATTGGGGACCTGCTTTTGTACCATCTACTATGGGACACACCAGCGATCAAAATAAATCTATAAATCCGCTGCATCAGCCGCAACAGTTTTGATCTAGCCTGCTTGTTTCCTAACACATTGCTTGGCAATAGTTCACCTTTGGCGTCACTGTTGATGGTTCGCCAAAGTGTGGAAAGCAAGCAGTTGGTTCTGTCACTATGTTGGGACATACCAAAGTCCTTAAAAATGGTAGTTGTTTCTTTTCTGCTAAACGTTCAGCATTTAGGGAAATCACAACAGCTTGCTTTAACCTATTGTGCTTCGGGAGAGCTATATTCATTTTATAACATCTACATTTCATATACACGTCTCGAAGATTTGATATATCATTTCTTTCTGTCTAAAGATTAAACCGGTTTTTAAAATCTTGTTGATATAAATTGTTTATTTGTAGAAGATGAAATTGTATTCCTATAAATAGTGTTAAGTGGACATTAATCTTGTTTAATCGATCAGTATTCCAGTGAGTTGGCTTACATTGCACAACTGCTTCTAGTTTATAGTTTTGGTATTATATTAACTTTATATATTTTGCAATTTTAAACACTTTTTATATTACTTATATTAATAGCTGTTGTTGGTTGGCCAGGATAGAAACACACAGGGAGTCTTGATGTGAGAAGAAAACGGGGTAACCGCAGAAACCCCACAAAGTCAGTTGACCCAATATTATCAGCTGATGAGAATATTTTCTTCTTTTAAAGCTGAAGTTTTAAAGACATTTTATAGAAATGTAACGAGACAGATATCTGAATTTTGAATTATATACCTTCTGATTTATTTATGAAAAAACAAGATTTTTACTATAACTTTAGTTAGGGGTAGGGACGAGGGTTGGGGGTGTCGAAAGGGGTTGGATAGTAATTTTATGGCTATGAATCAAATCATTTTCAGCAGAAGCTTTGGTTTGAATATTGACGCCTTATTCCTGCATTTGACTTTATCATAAGTTAACACACAAATTTATGAAATATTTCTATTACGAAAACTAAATTCAATTTCGATAAAAGAAATTCTGGACACCGAATTTTTATACTGTTTATTGATTAACGAATTCGTATCGTAACCTGATATTTTGATATGTCAACACAACGCACGCGAGATTAAGTGAAATATTGAGGGGAAAACTCACAGAATTCAATCATTGTAGTGCCAAAACGGGAATTTTGATAAATGAAACATGCACCAGTTCCAATTTTATAATGAAAAAAACAACAAGAGTATGCCATTATAAGTGTGATCTGTCGTAGTTCTATATTTTTCAGGAGTTCTCACCAATATCGCACAGCGGTTGATCTGTTATCAAACTACATACGAGCCATATATACATTTATTTTGGGAATTTCATTTTCAAAATGAGAATTGATCGAAGACTGATTTTTCGTGTTGACAGTAACATCCCCTTTAATTCTGTAAAATGCAGCACATGTTGCTCAGTTGCAATAAGAGCGACAGTATAACAATCCGAGGTATAGGGTTCGAATCTCTGAGCTACTATACGCACCCTTTTATTTAGACTCACAACGATGTTTTTGATTCTGTTTGTCTATTTGATCTTCATTTTAGGTTTTTTAAAAGCCGCTTAATGTATAGTCATCTTTTCCGAAAGTATCTATTAAAACTATAGTTATGCCAGAAAAATCATATTTTAATGCATAGGTACAATTTTTGACAGTGGTACGGGGATCCTTAATACATACTTCACCCTAGCTATTGATACAGGAAGTCACATTTATGTCTGCCCGAGTTTAGCTATTACTGCACACACGCACTGTTGGCTAATATATTCCACACATGTTAATTTCTACGTTAAGATTCCCCGCGCCATTGCCAAAAACATATTTGTGCGATTTTTTTAATGACATGACAATATATTCAATACACCATTTCTAAAAAAACAACATAAATCCGGAATTTGTATGGGAAAACAATGCTGAAAATGAAATGAAACAACGACACAAAATTCAGTGCTGTCTACACCACTTTATATCGGGAAACGCCGTATATTATTGAGTCATTTAGATGATTGTATGTGGTTTGTCGTAATTCTATATATTTCCTGACAGCCGTCAGTCAGGAATCTCCTACCATGGATATTCTACACACCAGCCAGGCAATGCTGATGAGTCAACCCACGCAATGTAATGCAGGAATTTACATAAACATACACGACTCTATCACTAACGTTTTTTGCCCAACATAATACTACCAGTGATTGCCTAGTGCATTCAAAAGCATTAACTATGTGTGAGGGATGGAATAACAATAATGTTTATTTCAGGAAATAGATCATAGACATCACATGTAACATGACAATTGACATACATATTACAGTACAACATACATGTATATTACTAAAAATATTAAACAGAATATCACATGTTTTTGGAGCAGTCCAATGAGCAGGTGATTGGGCATCCCCTTCTTACAAGCTCTCCGGACGCTCAAATACTAATGAACCTACATGAATTAAATTATCGTCAGTAAAAAAACATTGTATTATCTTAAAATATTATATTATATATGAAACTAAAATTCATAACTGATTTTAAGATATAGGTGATGTATTTATACAATTAATACAACACAAACATTGATCTATAAACCTGAGGATAGCCAATGAAAGCTCGAAAGCTTCTTTCTAATGGGGTACATGTTATATTGATCACAGGGAAAGATTTTGGCAGGAGGGAATGATAGACAACATATGATTAACGTTATTGTCAGTACCTATAGTAATTCCGTAATGACTATATAATCTAAAAAACACATATATATGTTCAGGTTTAAATAGTTAGCCCAACTTAAAATATGTAACGTGACTTTCTAAGTATTTCTAAATAACAAAAATAATACTCTACGGATGTCATCAGCACGTGGATTGCAGTGACACAAAGTTTGTTTTCTTAGGGTTGGGGATCCTCTACCAGCAAAGTCTACTTGTTTTGTGCCACCGCAATCACATATAATTGTGTTATCAGCATGCATTTTGAAATTTAAAAGCGAGATGTTTCTTCACTGCTGCCTTTAATGCATATATGGATTTTACACCCTTGATTTTGCCAGGCAGACTATTTCAGTCATGGATCCCGTTAAAATAAAAAGTAGAGGTATCTTTCCCTTAACATGGTGGAACAACAAAATTAAAAAGACATGATCGTGTGTTATGCTGATGAACACCTGACACTTTTATGAAATTTAGGTTTAAGTAGGATGGACATTTTCCATAAAAAATCTTATTCACATGATTGAGTCTTAATTGTTTGACTCTATATACTATATTTAACATATTGAGCTTTGACAGTTCAGTGGGAGTGATACTCGTTCTGGGTTCCAATTTTCTAATAAATCTGACATCTTTATTTTGTAAAACCTGTAATTTGTTCTTCGTTTTCTTGTTCAATCCTGAGTACCACGCGGAGCATGCATAATCTAGGTGACCCTGTATCAGTGCAGAACATAAACTTTGTCTGGTTTTTGTAGTTAGGCATTTACTTTGTCTGTATACAAATTTCAGTCTAGAATTTAGTTTCTTCACGATGTTTTCTACTATTTCTTCGCCAGACATACAACAATCTATATTAGCTCCAAGAAACTTCACAGATTTTGTTGGTTTGATGGTATGATTGTTTGCGACAATTTCAAATTGATCAATTTGATTTAATTTTCTTTTCGTTCCAAATAGCATGCTCTCTGTTTTACCTAAATGCAACGAAAGCTTATTATCAACTAACCACTCTGCACATGATTCAAGTACAGCACCAAAATTAATTCTGGGCTTTGATGTGCGAAAAGGATAGCACTGTCATCGGCATATAATAGTAATTTGCATTCTACATCAATGCTGATTGCCATATCGTTGACATAGCATAAGAATAAAAGAGGGCCTAAAATACTACCTTGTGGTACCCCACACGTAATAGTAGCTGGGTCCGAGTAGATGTCGTCAATTTTGACTGTCTGATGTCTGTAACTCGGATATGATCTAAACCAATTTACAGATGTCATACCCATCATTTTCAACTTGCCACAGGGCGTGTCATGGTCATGGGAAGGGGTCGTATTTGGAGTGTAAATACTTGAAAACAAAGAAATATGAAGGAAGCTATATTATGTCAGTCTAATCCCCTGCTATATATTACGGTCATTTGGAAAACCTAGATTCTCACAAAAATGTTTGGCCTAGTTTCGATGTGACTTAAGACAACATTAAAATATCTGTTATCTGTATATGTCTTCCCGGTGAGGATATTCAAGTTCATGTCTGACCTAGCGTCAGTTAACTATTCCAGTGCGTGGGCTTACATTGCACTACTGCTTCTAGTTTATCGTTTTGGTATTATTTTATATCTAAACTTTATATATTTTGCAATTTTAGACATTTTTTATATTACTTATATTACTAGCTGTTGTTGGTTGGCCAGGATAGAAACACACAGAAAGTCTTGATGTGAGAAGAAAACGGGGTAACCGCAGAAACCCCACAAAGTCAGTTGACCCAATATTATCAGCTGATGAGAATATTTTCTTCTTTTAAAGCTGAAGTTTTAAAGACATTTTATAGAAAGGTAACGAGACAGATATCTGAATTTTGAATTATATACCTTCTGATTTATTTATGAAAAACAAGATTTTTACTATAACTTTAGTTAGGGGTAGGGACGAGGGTTGGGGGTGTCGAAAGTGGTTGGATAGTAATTGTATGGCTATGAATCAAATCATTTTCGTCAATTTTGACTGTCTGATGTCTGTTACTCAGATATGATCTAAACCAATTTACAGATGTCATACCCATCATTTTCATGGGAAGGGGTCGTATTTGGAGTGTAAATACTTGAAAACAAAGAAATATGAAGGAAGCTATATTATGTCAGTCTAATCCCCTGCTATATATTACGGTCATTTGGAAAACCTAGATTCTCACAAAAATGTTTGGCCTAGTTTCGATGTGACTTAATACAACATTAAAATATCTGTTATCTGTACATGTCTTCCCGGTGAGGGTATTCAAGTTCATGTCTGACCTAGCGCCAGTTAACTATCACATAACTTGACTCACAGTTGTTTAATCATAGGCGGTAGTCATCACTCTCCTGGAGCAGTCTAAAGCATTAACGATGTGTGAGTGGATCGAAGAGTCGGACTCCGAGGGAAATTACATCAGAACAAAGAAATATGAAGGAAAACTGTATGTCAGTCTTATCCCCGGAAATATTAAGGATCATCTGGAGAAGATAGACA
This sequence comes from Mizuhopecten yessoensis, assembly GCF_002113885.1. Taxonomy (NCBI): domain Eukaryota; kingdom Metazoa; phylum Mollusca; class Bivalvia; order Pectinida; family Pectinidae; genus Mizuhopecten; species Mizuhopecten yessoensis. The sequence goes on along the minus strand of NW_018406963.1, from coordinate 269,250 downwards.
GCATGGAGGTACGAGAGGATGACACTTTTATACTCTCCTACCCAAAGTCAGGTACTTACATAATGAAAGTTGATTCAAGATGTGATCATCATGTTAAAATCTTGTTCTGAACCTGATTTAATTAAACACCAAATATTGATGAAGATATTGTATATTAGTTCTTAAGTGACAAACCTAACAATGATTTATATTTATGTCCACGGATTTAGTGACATACCTAATAATGATATAAAACGACACTGCTAAAATTGACACGTTAGCTAGATTGCTTTACTGCCAGAAAATGTTGGAATCGCCATTGTCATTGAAATTGAAATTTGTGTATATTCCTTGTTGGGTACAACAGAATTCATTTTAAACAGTTATTCCGCCAAGTAAATGTGTGTTTTGTGAAATTTTAAGAGGTTTCTTTCACTCCGAAAAAATATGTCAGAAAACCAGAAATAACAATATAGATCGAAATCATTTTGAAAGATTTTGAAGAGGATAATTGTCGGCCTACATAAGTGTTGGTCTCAAGTCCTTATAATAGAAAAATAAATAAGTTTATATATAAGAATTGTAGTTCAGTAAAATATCTATTAAGATAGTGTAGTTTTTTGCAGTCTGAATACCAACTGTTAGAAATGAATATCATTTCATAACCTGTGATACGGAGTACAATTATGGGACTCGTTGCTGCCGTTACATTACGGCCAAGTTTAGAAATTATGTTTGAGAAACAAATAACTTCAATCCCATTTTTTTTTTAAATCAAACCACAAGGGCGGTTGCTGTCAACACCAAGACATATTACATATTTGTATTTTGGGGTTTTAAATATCATGGTAAAAATGTAGAAATTTTACCGATGTTCATAGTGTCACGTACACATTTATGACATCCCAAAGAATACTTTAACCTTTGTCAAAACACGGGTATACAGCCAAATATAAACATAATCATATAAGTAAGAAATGATAGCAAAGTGCGAAACCTAATCTTTCCTACATCACCCTGCGTGTGTATTTTGATAACTCACCTGATGGCTACAGAATTATCATACTTCAAGTATATGTAAACATACAACTTTATCTAATAGATCATGCAATCATATAGCCTAGTCTATTTGAACCGGAGAATTTTATTATCGGCATTCTACACTATTTGATATGCATTAACCAAGGTAACCATCTTCTTCTATAGTTTCCTTTAACAAAGATAGTTTAGTCATGTTTGATACCATTTATATAATCACCTTTCGCTACTGTGCTCCAGACGACTTATTCGCGATTATTGAAGATTTTAAAATGAATAAATATTCATATTCTTCAAAATTATTTCTTTAACAATGACTGAAATATTTAGAATTCGAGATAGACGATTAAATCTGATTTAACTCAAATACTGAACGTTCGTGAAGTGTAATTGATTTAAATTGTCTGATTTAGAGTATTTTACAGTAGCTATCTTACTTCAGAGTAGGTAACGTTCATTACAGCAGATCGTCTGTCTTTACATTAGCATTGATATTTTACATTCACTACCCTACTAAACAGTTGCTACATTACTTTCGAGCGGATACTTTACTTGACAGTTACTAACTAACACAACTGTAGCTACCTATATTTGACATCCTCGTTATCCAGGGGTTACGCTCACTTTCGCTCTCTGCACCCCTGGGATATCGCATAGCAAAATTGAAGGCACGAGGATAGCTGTTTGATTTGTCTCAGGTAAAAAAATACCTGATCAATCGCTAGGCCGATACCTGTCATTTGAAGGTTACAGAGGAGAGACGCCCGACTTCAAGGCCTGTCAAGTATTACAGTTACCTGACCGCGAGATTCTTTTGATGTTTATCAAAGGATAGAACTAGTCTTGTCTCATCAACAAGGTGGCGCACACTGAGCCTTCAAATTTGCTGTGACATATTCCAGAGGTGTAGAGAGCGAAAGTGAGCGTAACCACTGGATATCGAGGATGATATTTGATAGTAGTTATACTACATCACATAAACTCCCCTACTTCACATACCCCTGCAGGTCGGGGAGTTGAAAAAAAGCACACCTGATAACACCCATTAGATGTTGTATGAGGTAAGTAACGATGAAACCCCCTGCAGAATTGGGCGTTTGTTTTTGCTCTCTACCAGAGGGCAAAACCAGATCACCAAAAAAAGAAATCTGCAGCATCCATGTCAATGTTTTGGATCAGTATATCTTCTCTCTACTTCTAAAAACCTCTCTGTTTCCTAGCACCTTCCTTGGCAATGCCTCACATTTTGCCTAAGTGTAGAATGTTTGCCCAAGTGGGGATAGGCAATGTGTTATCCCCCCGGGCCAGGATATACCAAAGTCCTTGTAATGGTTGTTGTTATTCCCTGCTTAATGTTCAGCTGTTAGGGGAATGGCAACAACTTGTTTTACCGTCGTAGTAGGATGTTACCAGGCGAAGTACATTGCTGGGTACTTTCGAGCATGGTATTCCATTAAAATAAGACTCTGAAGCCGACATCAGATCAATGCATTAGCAAGGAGGCACATACACATTTGTACGCTTATATTAAACAAAAACACATCCTTAAATGACCTCAGCTGTTAATAGGACGACAAACAAAATAAAAAGTTAACCCTTCCTTCAAGGAAGCTACCTTACCCTACAGTTGAGCCTCTCGTCTAGAATAACTGTTAGCAACATTTGATTAAATGTGTTTCATTCTGATGTCTATGAATTTTGTTTTCATCTGAATATCCTATTCGCTGTTACGTTTGGGCATTAACTATAAACGTGTTAAATTACTTTCTAAAAAGATCCTTGGATATTAGCAGGACTAGTGTGAACCATATGTGCCAATAAAGGTAACATTTGACAATTTTAAATAAATGTAAGGAAACACATAGACAAACCACATATAAAATTATCTAGTAACACGATTGAATCTATAAACGACTTTTCCGTTTGTTATTTTACCTTTTTTCAGGAACGCATTGGGTGTTCACGATTGCCAGTATGCTCCGAACTGGTAAGTCTACTTACATAGGATCTCCACAGTTCCTTGATTACAACGACGTAGAAGTCCTGGACAAGTTACCATCGCCAAGGCTGTTTGCCTCTCACATGACCTTTGACCGACTTCCCCGCCAGGTCAGAGAAGGAAAGGGAAAGGTGTTTGTTGTGTCAAGAAATCCCAAAGACGTCGCTGTCTCTCTTTATACTTTTCTCCTGAAATTAAATCAGGCGGATTTTTCAGGATCGTGGGAGGGATTTCTCAGATTTTATATGGAGGGCAAAAGTGAGTATTTTTCTCAAAGCACATTTGAATACAAAAGTTTTTCAGTGTCACAGTAACGTTTTAGATAAGGACAGCAGTATTGATTTGTTCGTATTTCACATCTAATTCTTTCCAAAGTGATAAACTATATATAATTTTAAAAGTAAGATTTCACCAAACTACAAAGCATAATCGCAGGTTTTTAATGTATCATTAAAGTGTTGGACAAAATTAAAAGCAATATTGATGTATGCTTATTTTACATTCTATTTTTTTCCGTATCGGTAAACTGTATATTATATTAACTTTCAATAACTTTTACCTGGCGTGAATGTTGATAGTATGGGGCAGCAGCGTAGCAAGATACAATGATAAACAAACATTTGGAATCAAATGGTTCCGATACACATTACCTCTCCCCACTCTTACAATATGTGATGACAAAATCAAAGGCACGTGGCATCAGACTTCAAAAGTGTTATGGTGCCAAGCTATACTTTTGTGTATATCAAAGGACCAAACTTGTCTATTTGTAACATCTGCGATCTGGCGCGTTCAGAGTCATCAATTGTGGTTATGACATTTCCCAAGGGGTTGTAGAGACGATATATGTGATTCGAAACCAAAGCCCTTCGATTTCGAAGATATTCATATAGATTTCAACAAAACGTTTAAAGGTTTCTATTTATTTTTTAGAAAACATTAAGATTGTCGAATTCTGGTCTTTTTAAAAAAAACATATCAACACAATGCTTCATTTGCATCAATTAAATTAATCATGCAGTTGTTACAAGATGTAGTTAAAAAATATCAAAATTTATAATTAACTAGTGCAATTGCCTTTCTAACAAATTCTAGACATGTTTCATCTTCACACATCTACCACATTTTTCTGTGTGGGCACTTCCTACTATGTGACCTCTTTAGCTATCTATTGTACTTACAATGTATTAGATTGGACACTGGTGACCAGAGGGGGTTATATAATAGGAAAGTAGCATGTGTTCGGATGCAAGTGTCTGTCACTATACCGAGTTATTTATAGTCATCTTTTAATAATGTCTACAGTGTTGTATGGTTCCTGGTTCCAAACACTTTTTGACTGGGAGGAGACCGAGGCCACCTACAAAGGAGACAATGTCATGTATTTGGTGTACGAAGACATGAAACAGGTGAGTCTTTTCACCAGGTAGAAGTATTTGGGGCCATGAAATGTCTCAAATCTGCTACTACACAATGCTAAGATTATGTTATAGCTCAATGCACGCTTACAGGTTTTTAGCAGAACATCAAGAATTGCGGAGGGGGCCATACCTTGTATTTGATATACATATAACTAGCAGTTTGTACCATTTTTCTCAGTGCGAGGATCTCGGTGTTTAATACTGACCAATCAAGGCGCTTCTTACTATTCACTGCAAACGAGTTGCAGATTTTCTGTCAGATGCAAAAGAAGCGACTAGAGAATTCAAGTTTTTTGTTTTACATTCGCTACATACATTAATATATTAATTCAATAAAAAAATCACTATTTTTCTGGTAGATCTTTTTAGGTATTTGAGAAAATGTGTAAGGCTGTATATAGACACATATATATTGACTTGTGCTTCGTATTCATGACAAAATATCGGTATTCTCCTTTACTCGTAAAAAAAACTTTATGAATTTTAACGGGAAACAATTAACGATCATCTATATATTCCATATACGTTAACAGTATTGAACAACAGGTGAACGGGGTTTGGATCGATTCGGTTCCTCAATGAATTACACGTTCAAAACGATGAATATCCAAAATGCAACTTGTTTTGCAGGATCTCCTCTCAAATGTCAATAAGATGGCGTCGTTTCTAGGCGTGACTTATGACCAATCATTCCTGGAGGAGGTCACTGACAGATGTACGTTTAAAACAATGGTGAAAACAATCATAGACGAAATCAAACCTCAAGATCAGGAGTTTATACACAGAATGTCCGACGAAAAGAAATTACCAATCTACAGGAAAGGTAATACACACGATAAAACATGTATATCTCTCACTGTGAAAGAATCAGAGTTAATCAGCATTATAATATCATTTTGGGTTTTGTCCAATCAGAACGGCATTTTGTATTCATTTCATTCACATCTTTCTAAATTCCAAATATTGCTTAAAATCAAAACTGCTCTTATATTATCCACTCTAGAAAAAGAAAAAGAAAATAAAAAACAAGAACAGGGAGTACAGAAGAGTCATCAAATCTTCACATTTCGAATTTCAAAATCGATAAAACTTTGGCAAAATAAGTAAAAATGAGAGTTTTACATGAAGACTCTTGTAACAGTTCAAGGAGAATAGGACCAGGTGTTCCGGAAGATATGCTCCATAACTGCTATCAGGATAGCCTATTTTCACTCATTTAAATATGCCAAACAGACATTACTACTTTGAGATATCCTGATTTTCATACCTGTACCTATGTTTGCATTTCCAGGAGAGGTCGGAGATTGGAAGAACCATTTCACTGTGGCACAAAACGAAGTATTCGACAAACTCTACCAGGAAAAAATGCGAAACTCAAAATGTAAATTCAGATTCGAGTGAAAGGAAATAATTTGTTACGATCCAAGTAATCGGGAAAAGTATCGACGAATACAAACATAACTGTTTCAGATGTTAACATTTAGGGGAGCACAATATTTTAGATAAATAAAAAAGAATGATTTTAGAAATTCGAAAGTGGCAAAAAAAAATCCGGAAGCTGTTTGTTTTTCTTATTTGCATCCATCTAGATCCGATAAGATATTTAAATTAGAATCGTGTGTAATCCCCTATCAGGATCTGGTGGAGGGGACTTTTTGTAATGTTTATTTGTTTCGTGTTATTTATATAAATCGAAGCTGTGCTGTTTAATGGCTTTATTTCCACAAACCTCCGGAGAGGGTGAAAAACTTAAACATAGCAATACAAAAATTGTCTCACTCATACTGCATACAAATGTGAAATGAAATAGAAATTCTTACACTGCATCATGATTATTGAAATAAAATGAAATTAATAAAAAAATGTTTCCGGGTCTGTTATAACTTCCAATAAATTCAAGCATACATGTTTAGAACAATGTAATATAAAATGTCACCACATTATTACATTGCAGTGTTTCATACCACAATTAACCTTCCTTTTTACATTTGAAAGGAAATTAAAACATACTAATTAGCATGGCAATAATCAGAAACAAACAAGGATTGCCTTCAGCCTCAGCCTCAAACTTAGTCCTTATTATTCTGACGTTTTATCGACTGTTTTTATATCGTTCTGGCATCGATTAACGTCAGAACTCCGGCCCCCTATAACATGCGGGAAATAAGGGTCGCTCTTCAAACTGATATTTAAGAAACAAATCGTCACTTTCACACACATGTCGCACATGGATCAAATTTCTTTTCTTTATGCACTAGGTGGTATCAATAGCATGTTTCAAAGATCATTACGAACATTATTTTCCAACTTTTTCTATACAAAATTATATCGAAGCGCTTCAGGATGTGATACATAGTTACATTGTATGGGTGTTTTGATTTTTTATACTTTTAATAGCAAAATAAACCAAATAAAGTTGTACAATGCAATACAAGTGCATTTTTGTCCTTGCAGTTGACAAGTTTAACAGATCTGAAATCACTTTTCGAAAAAGACAGTACCTCTATAATTCTTAACTATCTAAAAACTGTCGGTCTGTTCAGAAAGATATAACTAAATCATAGCCACTTTAACAATGTATTCAAGTTGACGTTTATCTTTTACCTTTTCGTTAGTTTGATATTTCCCCTTAAACATGTTTTGGCTACTGTATTGGCCCTAATGAGCTGGTTTGTGTTGATGGGCCGTTGAGAATATAATAATAATAATAATTGACGAGCGATCATACTTTCTTGTCTCATTTTGTTTCATTTTTTAATTTTGTTTATATACATTTCCGCTGCAAGATCCTCTATAAGTTTCCTCTATAATAAGAAATTTCGTTCGTATGAATGCAATTGTTCAGAGTCACTTTTAAAGCTTTACTTCCCGCCTCGAATATCGTCAGAAGCAAACATTTTGGTGACGTCCAGGAAACTCGTTTGCACCGACGACACAGATATTAAACTTAACATTTGTAACAGGAATGTCTAAGTCTTTGACTAAACCTGTAGCTGTTTGAGATGAAACTTTATTCACACAATGCTGTGACTGCATACATTTATTTTTTTTAAATCTTACAATTGTCCTTTCACACAAATGTAGCTTCGTTGGTAAACAAAATTAAAATTTATTTTATTTTTATCAATGATATCAAATCATAACAAAGATGATTTAAATGCACTTCTTATTTTAATGCAGATATACTCCATAATATCTCCTTGATGTATTATAATTAACATGTTAACAGGTTAACCAACATATTAGAGGGAATTGCGGTCTGAACCATGGACTAGGGTTATTTAATTTCTTTACACAGTGATGACAAGGACGTGTCTATTTTCGAAAGGGTTTCGCTTTCAATGTACAAGTTGACGTGAAAAGCCTTCAATTCTGTGTATGTGTATTAACAGCGGTAAAATTTCGAATAGACAATAAAAGGACCTGCATCACTATAAAATGATTGGCAGATGACTATTTAACAAATCTCGACTATGATCCTTCCCACGACTGAATATATTTGACAATTGACAAGGTCAAAGATACGTACAAATGTACATGCATTCATAAGGACGTAGGTCCGTGTCTAGCCCCCGTGGGAGTAACAGCATACTCTGTACCATTTGTCAACTATTGATAGTCCAAAGTGTGTGTTATATAGACATGTCTGACTGTATACCCGCATGTTGTATTCGGTTGAATTTACTGACCTGTGTGATAATTAACCCACTACATTTTCTCTTTCAAATAAACTACGTTAGCATTGACCAGTTTGGGAACACATTTATGTGTTATAAATACATTTAAAACGGACATGTGTCAAAGGAATGATTTACTTAATCTTCTTAAAAAATATTTCACTGTTTAATTTTCATAATTCTCTTACTTAAAATATACCTACTGTCTGTAAAACCAAGTTTTCTGACGAGACAGAGTCCGAGAGAGGTATGAAGCCGGTATATATACTATATCTGGAAAAAAAACATATAAGTAACAGGCACCCACTAGTTATATTCGTAAAAAAGGGTTCCACCAAGAGTTTGTTTGTAAACTTTGAGTAATCTCCCTTCTATATAGAAGATGAAGCAATCAAAAGGATATTTTTTGACTTAGAGTAACTTCCCCTGTCAAGTTTTTCATGGGCTTTTGAGGCCAATAGGTTGGCCCCAAGTTTTCATCATTAGCAGTAATGATTCCTAGACGGCAAATTGTATAAAGAGTAGGCTTTGTATGTAGCAGAGGTCCTGAGTTCGACTCCTGCTGTTTTTCGTATCAGATTTTTTTAATTTCTATTTTTAAACATTCAAGTTTTGAACAACTGTAATCAGTATAAAGCATGGAAACATTGTTTTGATAAACATGGAACTCTTCTTTTGAAAAGGGCTTCAACAATCAGTTTCCAATGGTGAAAATGGTAATATAGTTTAACTCAGGTACCCTTAACCCATTCACCCCTAAAGTCACATTTGAACCTTACCAAATCAATGACTGGGCAAGTCCAGTTTAAAAATGAAGGAATGAATGAGTTAACCTTAATACATGTATCTTGATTCTATTCACAACATAATGAAGCTACACGAAGCAGAACTAAAAGCAACTTAAGCTCGATTCTACTCCACATTTTAATCAACCTAAATCAATATCCTGATAATCAATAATTGTTTCAAATACAAAGACCCAATCAGAAATTCAATCACATTTTCACTTTTAAAAGATTCATTAATTACATTTTCATAATGATTTACCTTATTTATATATAAAAAAAAGAGTCAAGCCACTTAAATTGCCAATTAATGGTTGTTTAAAAATGTCACTTTCATAAATTTAGCCAATAAGGAGAAATGTATAGTTTACACCACAGACCTTAGAAATTTTCAAGTTGTCCAGAATTTTTCAGTACAGGTAAGTCTGTGGATTCTTGAGAAAATATAACCAAGCTGCCTTCGTTTTATTTAGTTTACATTTATTTGTTCAATTGCGAAAAATACACATCAATTTAAATATTAATATAGTGCTTTTCCTAACTTCAATGTCATATATGTTCATGTTTGTGTAGGTGTTAGTGGTGGGCAATCATTTCAAAATCATAATCGATAATTGGTTCGTATTTGGAAGTAGAAAACTGAACGATGATTGATTGCATAATCGGTTCATAATATAATGGGACTGAATACCCAAATAAAGTGAGAACGCTATTGTTACATCAACAGACAGAGTTGTTAACTATACACTAGGTTTCATTATTCCATAATGTATGAATTTCAAGCAATTTTTATGCAGCTTTATTGCATAAGCATATATGACTTTCAATACATTTTTACATTGAAAATATTTAACATTCGATTTTTAATCAAGAACCGATTATATCAATAATGGAATTTGTAATCAATAATTGGAATCGAAAAGGGCAAACCAATCAAGTTTCGATTATAATCAATCATCAGCCCACCGCTATTAAGTGTAATATAAAAATATGCACTGTAACAAAAATGATGGGTTAGGAATTACATGTTAGTGGTAGAATAAAATATTATTATTTACTATATATGTACAATTAAAAATGTTAGCGATTTACATGATATCAACAAAACAAGATGCCTATAGGATCTGTATCGCTCATATGGTTCTCATGCGAGTATCCAAGCTAGACTTCAAAACTCCTTCCAACTTTAGACCATGGTGACCACCTCAGATTTCTTCTTAAGCCAAATAGTTAAAACAACAACATTTGGTAAGGGCAAAGACTGAGACATCTGTATGAGATTTCTTTGAAATTGATCTGGTAGAAATGAGAATTATTTAGACGTCATGCACAGGTGGCCAGATTTGACGGTGAATATAGGTTTGAAAATAAAAGCACTTAGTCAGAACCATAAAAGGAACATTTGTTAAAGTGTTTCATGTTAATAATCGCAAAATAGAAAATATTTTATCTAATCAAAGCCAAGATAGAAAAATTGTATTTCAAATCAGCCAAAAATATAACTGATAGGGGTGTCACAACTCACAATACGCCAAGAGTGTATCACGATATATTACAATACAGAATGAATATATTGCGATACGTATCCCGATATATTGTCATAGAAAGGATGTGCTCAATTTTATAATAAGTTGTCATCAGAATGTTATCAAACTTAATCATATATAATATGGATGACATAGATTTAAGATTTTTGTCAAACCAACCACCGATTACAAAATTTGAAGTATGAAATTTGTTAGAATTTGTAGTAATTTGCAAAGCAGATACATAAAAATAAGCTTTTGAAAAAAGTATTGCAATACAGCAATATTTTATCTCTGTATTGTCGTACATGTACAATACATTATACCCGTGTATTGCAATATACCTGTTTTCCAATTAATTGTGACAGCCCTAATAACTGAACATGAGGTAATCATTAACACTTTGTTTGTTCACATTCATTAAAAATTAGAAAACCTGGAGAAAAAATTATCTAAAAAGATTTACTTCTTTTTCCTGTTTATATAACATTGACTTAAAGGTACACCCTTCGTTTATACAGCAGTGAGTCCCCTCAGCTCAATGATTCTTCAGACCAAATTCGGTTAAAATTTGATTAGGTGTACAGGAGTAGTAGGCTTTGGAAGGACAAAATGATGGACTACAGATGATGGATAATGTCCCATGGAATAATCTCACTTGACCCTTTGGGCCAGATGAGTTAAACATGCAAAATGATTACATTTTGCCAAATGAGTGAAATGTATATGGTACTTAATGGAAAAAATATTAAATTTGCTATTTATTACATTTTTTAAAGTAAAACAATGACAATATTGCCGCATCAAGAAATTGCAGGAATTAGTAGTGTAATACTACTGATCTACAGTAAGCTATATATGTACAATCAAATGCAAAAAACACCAAACAGCATAACCAATCATCCTTACTCATAAAAACTGTAATTTGTGATATTTTAAGGACTTAGGTTGTATTCAAACGAACACCTGCCCCAATCTATCTTACTAAGGATAGTGTGTATGAAAGTATATTACCCACAGATCTTTTGGTGAACTAACAGTATCAGTCCCAGCATTTGGATATAACCTTGCAGCTGGAATATGTTCTCGCATTTATTACACGAAATATTTGTTCAAGCATAAATTTTCTGTTGCATAAAAAGTTGTGAACTTGTAACACTCTAAAATGTTATGTATGCACTTTCCCCTTTGCCCTGAATTTCTTCATATATATATGCTTCGGAACTATTTAGACATTAATTCGTTTGACCTTTAGAATCCACTGGTGAGTCCTTAATGGAAGAAATGGCCATATAAAGCTGTACAAAATCCTTGATTTGTTTGGCTGGCACTGCATCAACATGATTAATTTCTGAAATGGTACTTTCGTAGTGATTATTTAACAACACAAGGTGGTTCGCTTTGCTGGTGGACTGTCAGACCCCGAGGTGGGCTGCAAACTTTTAGCTGGAATATATACACAGGGGTTTCATTTGAAGCCAGTAGCCGGTTAAAAATACCCTCCTACGATAGATATTTATCCGGCTACTTTCATGAAAAAGTCAGAAGAACAGTAATGGGGTACTATGAAAATGTACAAAAATAAAACACCTACTTTGTGTTGGATGCATGCAACCTGAAATCTTATCGAAACCCCAATTTAAATTTCTTCTTTGTATGTCTAGTTATTATTTGACTTCAAGACTATTAGACTAACAAATGTTGTTGGTTGTTTGTTTGTGTTTTACGTCCTATTAACAGCTATGGTCATTTAAGGCCGCGCCTGGTCTTGGTGGTGGAGGAAAGCCGGAGTTCCCGGAGAAACACCACCGACCTACATTGTACAGCCAGTACCTGGAGACTGCCCCACATAGGGTTCAAACCCACGACCCAGTGGTGGAGGGCTAGTGGTAGCAGAATGTCAGACGCCTTAACCACTTGGCCACCGCAGCCCTAACAAATGACCAGCATCTCAAGTTGTACTACAATGTACTTGAAGTACAGTGATGTCAGGGTTGCAAACCTCCAAGGAGCCCAGTGTAGGAGATCTCCCTCCACTTGGTTTCCCAATGTGTGATACTTTTGATGGCGTCACAGCGTATCGTCGTTATGTATCACAAAAATCCTGGCTTTCTCTGAATACTATAACATCTGGATTGTCTCTTGCATTTAGTTAATATTTACATAATACTCGAATTACTACAGCCTCATAAGCTTAACTCTTTCACACCCGAAGACACATTTGAACTCTTCCAATTCAAAGTTTGGTATAGCTTATTATGAACTTTCAGGGGTAAATGAGTTATGGTTAAGGAATGTCATGTAAAAGCATCCTGAGATTATTGAACATCAAGAAATCACCATAACACTACAGTCCTAACAATCTGGAATCCAAAATTTTATTGCTGCATACATAGGTTCTTTTTCTCCCCACATAAATGAAAAACCAACCATTGCATTAAATCTGTACAAAGTATGGAAACCTTTTTTTGTTTTGTTTTATCAAAGTCGAAGCAGATCTACCTCGACCGAGTTTTCTTGAATACTAAGCTATTGAATTGGCCTTGTTTGATGTTTGTGCCATTCAATCCCTTTTCATTGGGTAGAAAAGTTATTGTAAGCCCTTCCTGTTGTTTCGCGATCACCCCTTTCTCTCCAAAGTAACTGGCTGGCCCTACCATCACCATCAACAAAGTGTAGCACATATTTTTGCTCATCATCATCGGGGGCGCTATCTCGATTGGGTAGGTCTTCGTGAATCCATCTGTTTCAAGATCAATCTGCTTCCGACACAACTGTCGATCCCCGTCTTCTATAACCTTAATATCTATTTTATATAAACCTTCAGACTGACAGCTCCCATAGACCAACACCTCATGCAATCTTGCATCTTCTGAAAGCATGAAAGAGATAGCATCCGCATTGCCTCGGAAATAGCCTTTGCCGCTCTTCACTCTTGTGAATCTCTCAAAAATGATTCTCCTATCCCTGGGTTGATCTGGATGGTCTGCCTTCCTGCTGGTTAAGAATCGAAAAGTTTCGACAAGTCTTTCTGGAGTCAGGATATCCATGTGAGAGACTTTTTCAGAAAAATATGATAGCTCCATTCTCGCAAATCGAATATGTGGCAAAATATTAACCAAGGCATTGCGCAAATTTCCACGGTTGTTTTCCGTTCTGCATTTTCTTCTGGCCCATTTAACAACAGCTTCAAATATGTCTTTCTCCTCCATGTTGAGCCTCCCGTTCTTGAGAATCTCAATCAGACTTTCCTCCGACATGTCGAGGAATCCCTTTGAACCAAACACGGCATAGGAGTGGTGAATGATGTGCTTCATACAGAGATCTTTGACCTCGTCCTGGGACCAAATACAACCATGCATGAATATCCAGCAAACCTTGTCCGATGATATTCCCTGTCGTATGCGCTGGACACATTTGACAGCTAGGCCTTTTAAGTTGTACTTCTGAGCTGCATACAGGAGAGGAAAGGAATCCACTAAGTCTATTTTGTTATCGTCACAGTAAATAAACCTGTAAGTAAATAGTATTTTTTTATTAAAAATAAAGAAATTTACGTTAAAAAAAAGAATATTAACACAAAGTATATCAAGGCAACCCATAATGATTTCTTTTCTTACTGAGCTGTACACCTATCTCAGGGTTAACAAAGATAGTACACCTATCTCAGGGTTAACAAAGATAGTACACCTATCTCAGGGTTTACAAAGATAGTACACCTATCTCAGGGTAAACAAAGAAAGTACACCTATCTCAGGGTTAACAAAGATAGTACACCTATCTCAAGGTTAACAAAGATAGTACACCTATCTCAGGGTTAACAAAGATAGTACACCTATCTCAGGGTTTACAAAGATAGTACACCTATCTCAGGGTTAACAAAGATAGTACACCTATCTTAGGGTTAACAAAGATAGTATCAACCTTATGTAAAGATAGTATCAACCTTATGTAAAGATAGTCTCAACCGTATGTAAAGAAAGTATCAACCTTATGTAAAGATAGTATCAACCTTATGTAAAGATAGTATCAACTTAATGTAAAGATAGTATCAACCTTATGTAAAGATAGTATCAACTTAATGTAAAGAAAGTATCAACTTAATGTAAAGATAGTATCAACTTAATGTAAAGATAGTATCAACCTTATGTAAAGATAGTATCGACCTTATGTAAAGGAAGTATCAACCTTAAGTAAAGATAGTATCAACTTAATGTAAAGATAGTATCAACCTTATGTAAAGGAAGTATCAACCTTATGTAAAGAAAGTATCAACTAAATATTACAGTGACTTGCTTTTGGTACAGTTTATTTTGATATACTTGGCCTGCATACCAAATTTTGTTACTTCAAAGAAATTTAATATAGAAAATAAATATATATTCGTTTAACAAGAGGCCAATGGGCCTTAATAGCTCACCTGGAATTTGTTATTTTAAGTTAAGACCTGCCGCATACTATACACTTTGATTAAGTATATGGGTTCTTCAAAAGAAATTGTTTTGAAACTTTTGACATATTTGATTCCTGTGACCTCAAAAATAGCTCAAGGTCATTTTTGTTAGCAAACTAAATTGTCAGGCTCCATTCAAGGGAGCTACCAGTCAAATTTCATAATCATCGGCTTTTCAGTTCTTCAGAATAAGTTGGCCACTTTGATCTTGAAAATAAGTAATGGCCTTATATATTAACAAACTTTGTAACAAAGACTCCAAACTAGGAAGCTACCAGAAGAAATATCATGGTTCTAGGCCTTTCAGTTCTTCAGAAGAAGTAGTTTGAAGTTTTTGACAGTAATTACAGTCACCTACTTTTCCTAAACTGTACTCCCCCATTTCAAGATTTACTGTAACTGCATACTAAATTTGGTTTATCCTGGTGAAATAGATTAAAGTGACATGCTTGCGAAAAAAATGCACAAAGGGTAGGATCAAAGGCCAAAGCACAGGTCACAGTAACCTACTTCTCATATTCTGCACTCCATCTGTTGAAATCCCAAGATGTAGTTGCATACCAAATCTGGTTTAATACTCCAGGTGAAATCATTTTTGATGAGATATGCTCTGTATAAACTGTTTAAATTACTGACTGAGGTTAGAGGTCAAAACATAGATTACAGTGAACTACTGTACTTTTCATACACTGCACTCCACCACCATAAGATACATGGATTACATGCACACTGAATTTGGTTAATCTTTGTGAAATAAAATAAAAGATATGCTGAGGACAATCCTTTTTAAAGGTTAAGGTCAAAGGTCAGTGACCTACTACTCATATTCTGCACTCTGCGATCCCAAGATGTACCTGCATATATGTACCTCATCTGGTTACTCCATGTGAAATAGTATAGAAGATATGCAGACAGACTTTGACAGAGGTTAAGGTCAAATATCAAAGTATAGGTATCTTTGACCTATTTCACTTACTCTGCACTCCAGAGGCGAATTGAAATGTCATTCTAAGGTAGGATTTCAAGTTGTAGTTTTACCTAATAAACTTATTAAGGGATTTTGTCGAAATGTCCATTATTTAATTAAATACTCGAGGCAGTAAATATTGCTATAGTCCTGTTACGTCATGAATGACATTGATGCATGTTTTTGTTTTTCTTTCTGAAAACAAAATGCAGATATACTTACTGTAACATCAACTTGAAGGTGACTGGCTCAATATCCGGTATTTGTATCATGCTATTTGGTTCAGCCATGGGTCCCTCAAACATGGCAAAGAACACATCACTTCTTGCCATTAAATGGGACTTGTGAGCCGCCATACTTTTTTGGTTATCTCCCTCTCCGACCTCAAAACGAACATCACAGCCAATTTCCTGTTCCAAGATGTAGCGGTTGCATTGTACCAAACTCTTATTATCTCTCCAGTCCTGAGGCTCATCTCCTCCCGAAGCCATTTTTCTTCAGGTGTGAAGATTGAATCTGGTAACATAAATACAAAATGTGTGCATGCATTAGCTAGCATAGATGGATACAAACTAGCTGCTGTAACATAGCTCAAGTGTCCGATTTATTTTATTTTCCCTTGAAATTTTGGATATTTAGGGCTTTCCACTAAATGTTTAAACAACCTCTCCCAAATAAGGAAGAGGCCTGGGTCCATGATATTTGACAAGGAGCATTCCTGAATGAAGGACAATAACGCTGTTTCAATGAATGACCTTGACATATCTTGAATGTGATTTGAACAATGACTGCCAAAATCCATCTTCAAATTTGGACAATTTTTGCATTGTATCCTTACTATTAATACTTTGATTTATATTGAACCAGAAACAAAGCATACTTTCAGTACTATTGTTTATATTAACCTGTTCTTCATAGAGGTAGAGACCAGGAGGTTTAAACAAAAGTTTGTGATCAAAGACAAAATCAGTCCAAGTCACATACTTACCAACTCTCCCTATATAGAAGGGAGAGTCCCAAATTTGAAACTCTCACATTAAGCATTTTTAACCAGTATTTTTTTAAAACTATTCCTATTTTCTAAAATCTGATAATTTCATCTGAAAGAATATCTCAAAAGATGCCATTTAAAAGAATTATTTTTCCCTGGGGTGTACATACACACATTTTATTTATGGTTTTACATCTGAGTAGGTGTAATCTCCCATATGGAAATTTTAAAAGTGGGCAAGCATATCATGTAACCGTGAAAAGCCCGTCATTACTTTCTAGTTTATTTTGAAATTTAACATTGTCGGACCTGTTATTGTAAATTCAAAATGAAATAAACTGATCAAGCATTGGGCTACGGTTCCCATAGCCAGCTTAGAACTAGAAAGTAGCAGACATTCATCATAAAAGCAACACATAATGTGTAGCGCCACTAAAAGTATTATAGATATAATTCCAAGAAATTTCCAAGTCCCTAAAATCTGCTAGTTGTTTGAGCATTGATAACATGCACATGGTACCTGGCCCAAAATTTCTCTGGCCCTGCCTGACACTAGACTTAGACATTTGACAACAGTCTGGTCTCGGGGCCAGCTATCATTGTTCTACATGGAACCACATTTCCTCCTTCCAATAATCTTCCATCCGCCAAAGATAGCCCTTCGGGCAAACATCTGTGCTAGCCTAAGACGCAATTAATATAAAGTTATATGTATGGTAAACTGTATTGGTAAACGACTCATTAGCATAGTAAATTACGATGGTTTACTTACCCACGTATCATTGAAAAAACGAAAGTAGAATAAAACGGAAATGTATTTAAGATTGTAAGTTACGAAATGGCTTTGTACAAAAAATCCGGATTACATTCCTCGTTTGGGTTTGTGACATTTTAGTTCTTTTATGATAAGAGTTTCGTCTATTAAAAAATATCTGAAATAGCACTTAAAAATAATAAACACAAACAATAAGAGCGTAGCTCTCGGGCGTCGAAGGCGTAAACAGAGTTGCCCCCCTTGCTACTTGTTGACTATTTTTTTTCCGTCCGGAATTCGAAGTAGACGTCCAGTGGGGTTACAGGAAGTGTATCCTTGAAGCTCTTCATAAAACAATCTTCATGTTTTATAACTTGTTGAATGTATAGTCTAGTCACCTTACGCTAAATCAGCCCAAACCTCAAACTAATTGCAACAGGTTTTTTAAATATTTTTTTTGGAATGCTAGACTATCAGTATTTTAACAGGAAAAAAATCTTCTGGAATCAAACTTTGTTAAAAAAGAAAAAGGCCTTCTATAGGATCAAGAAAATAAGGAAAATCACATATCTGACCACTTTTGAAGTGTAATATCTACCCTTTTTTACAATACTGGATATATATATATATATATATATAAGATTAACCGTATAGCAAGACCAACTGAAATATATATAGTACAGATTTACCCAAAATGTTACAGCAGAGGTCTTGCATTGAAAAAGTATTGAACTATGATAATATGGCTTAAAAGCATTTTGAGCTTGACAATATTGGCTAGTTTTCTATTTGAATTCAGAAAATACTAATTACTTAATCTCAGTGACCATATGAGTCTATATCTACCTTCTTAAAACATCACATTTTATCAAAATTAATGCACGAAAAATGGTACATTTACATAAAAAAAAATATCAACCATCTAATTTGACCAATTGTGCCGATTTGGTGTTAACTTATGTCCACAATAAATAATTTACCTATTTCTGTAACATGTAATTTGAAAAAGGACAAGCAAATGCTTACACTCATTTTATATCCAATGTATGTGTGCAGAACTTATTGGAAATGATAATTTTGGTGAGATAAGTGTATAAATGTGTCCAAGCTCTGAGGGTGAAAATTCCATCTCATGCAATTTTGCCTCAACACTGAAAAAATGGTCCATGATTCTGAACAACGAAAATCTTTATTTTGTGCACAGGTTTTGTCCGATTTACAAATGATTTTGCCAGTAAAGCAATGATAAAACGGATGTTTTTGTGAGATAAATTTGAAGTTAAACATTCATACAATTTCATCCTTTTATTGAAAATTACGTATCCCCCATTCTGTTCTATTGTATGAAAGAAAAACATGATTTGCTCCTTTTTGTGATTTATTCCCTTCGGATGGATGGCATGTGGAACAGAGGAAAACCTGAAAATAATTATTCAATATCAGACATATCCTTTTGAATTATGAAACCTACGTAGAGAAAGTTTACATGACTGATCGGTAGAACTAATAACTAATGTATTATGATAATAAAAGTTTACTTTTTGTTGTAAAAAGTAAACGGTAACACAACACTTAGGGTAAGGTAAACGATATAAAATAGACTTCTCTATATCGCACACAATCAAAATGCATACCGAAAGGATTGTGTTATTTTAGTTCAAAGTACGACAATACGCTTTTTAGATGCAAATTAAATAGCATTTTTGTACATATTAACAGTATATCGTAGTAGTATGTGACAACATATTTCTACCTTTCCATTTAGGAAGTCTTATTCGCGATGTATTTCATCTAGTGGTCTCTCTTCAGAGCTGGAATGGAAGATTTCCTGACAGGAAGAACATATGTGTGTAGCCATCTGTGGAGGAGTTGAGAAAAAATATAAGAATGAAATAAAATATATATTGAAAAACAGTTTATCATAAGAAAAAATCTTTACACAACGTAATATCGAATGATAGTTTTTGAGAGTATACGTGTATTTATAAAGTTGACTATACATTGAATATGGGCGTACTGTGATTGTACACGTAAAAATAGCAACACAACTCTGATAGACTATAATCAATAATAAATGTTCATAGTGTAGGATTTTAAGGTTCATGTGTGTGTTGATGTGTGTACTGAGGAGTCACCAATACCACTGCTTCAATCCGATCGGGCGAGGCTTGATTTGTTTTGTTTTATTTAGGGTTTATGTGTGTCTGTTCGTAGTCCACACTTGTGCTTACTGATGGGTCATCGATACCAAATCGATCGAAGGAGGCTTGACTCGTTTTGTTTTTCGGGACGTTAGGTATTCAGAATCTTACAGTAAATACGAAAATTTGAACTGTTAAAAAGATAATATTAGTATTCGTCAAGCTGCAGATACTTTGTATAGAATACACAGCCGGCCCTACACAGCTCTATAACTTATTCGTATACTGTTACAACTCAGTACAAAACATATGTCTAAAAATAGACATTAATAAAAACACTGCGGTAATAGACACTGTGTACGTGTCCATACACACCGTGACCTGCAAAGCTAACGTGTTTGGACATGTTCAATATCAACTACAGTTATTATATCAATTAATAAATGTGTTAGACTGGTATACAGTCATAATGAACTGTCAGTGTGACGTTAGTTAGCCAGACATGTACAATACCGAACTCGAGCGTATCACTCGGAATACCCTAGTCGCTTTCTATACCTGCGCGCTGTATACGTACAGCGCTGTCTATTTCTACGTACATCATAACATCATATCATTCTTATGCAAATTAGGGTAGCGCAGCCGGCTCAGCCTGGCAGACTTGGGTTTTTCCTTGAGGTCACACGTCATTCAAATGCAAATTTGGGTTTTTTCCGTGATGTCACCTCATACAGTTTTTCCAATGGACATCATGTACACAGTGTCTATAACCGCATTGTACGCACAGGAGTCACATGTCTAGCTGCGCCGGGGTGTCGTGGAAAATCCCCAAGATTTGTGACGTAACGGCAATTTCAATGAAGGGACGTCGTATAGTCTAAAAATAAAATATTGCGTGTTCTGTTGCTATCTAAACGTTAGTTGAATATATTCGGAATCGTTTTGGAGAATCGTGGTTATATGCTTACTTATGAGATATGGGAAAAACCAATCCTAGAATAGAATGTAACGTCATTGGAAAACCGTAAGAGGTGACATCACGGAAAAAAACCAAATTTAAACTTGAATGACGTGTGGATGGGGGAGGAAGTCCTCTAAGGTGCAGATGGGGGAGGAAGTCATCTAAGGTGCAGATGGGGGAGGAGGTCCTATATTGTGCGGATGGGGAGGAAGTACTCTAAGGAGCGGAGTTGGATGAAGTCCTCTAAGGTACAGATGGGAGTTGTCCTCTAAGGTGCGGATGGGAGAGGAAGTCTTCTAAGTTGCGGATGGGGGAGGAAGTCCTCTAATGAGCGAAGGTGGAGGAAGTCCTCTAATGTGCAGATGGGGAGGAAAACCTCTAAGGTGCGGATAGGAGAGGAGTCCTCTAAGGTGCGGATGGGAAAGGAAGTCCTCTAAGGTGCGAAGTTGGAGAAAGTCCTCTAAGGTGCAGATGGGGAGGAAGTCATCTAAGGTGCGGATGGGAAAGGAAGTCCTCTAAGGTGCGGATGGGGGAGGAAGTCCTCTAAGGAGCGGATGTGGAGGAAGTCCTCTAATGTGCGGAGTTGGAGGAAGTCCTCTAAGGACCGGAGTTGGAGGAAGTCCTCTAAAATGCGGATGGGGAGAAAAACCTCTGAGGTGCGGATAGTAGAGGAAGTCCTCTAAGTTGCGGATGGGAGAAGAAGTCCTCTAAGGTGCGGATTGAGGAGGAAGTCCCCTAAGGAGTGGAGGTGAAAGAAGTCCTCTAAGGTGCGGATGGGGGAGGAAGTCCTCTAATGTGCGGATGGAGAGGAAGTCCTCCAAAGAGCGGATGAGAGAGGAAGTCCTTTAAGGAGCGGAGGTGGAGAAAGTCCTCTAATATGCGGATTGGGAGGAAAACCTCTAAGGTGCGGATAGGAGAGGAAGTCCTCCAAAGAGCGGATTGGAAAGGAAGTCCTCTAAGTTGCGGATGGGGAGGAAGTCCTATACGGAGGGGAGGTGGATGAAGTCCTCTGAAGTTTGGATGGCGAGGTAGTCCTCTAAGGAGTGGAGGTGGATGAAGTCCTCTAAGGTGCGGATGGGGAAGGAAGTCCTCTATGGAGCAGAGTTGGAGGAAGTCCTCTCAGGTGTGGATGGGGAGGAAATCCTCTAAGGAGTAGAGGTGGAGGAAGTCCTTTAACGTGTGGATGGGGAAAATCTCTTAGGAACGGATGGGGGAGGAAGTCCGCTAAGGAGCGGATTGGGAGGAAGTAGTAGTATAGTACGTACAGGAGGCACATGTCTAGTTGCGCCTGGGTGGAAAAGCAGGATAAGCCTGGCCTAATTTGCATATGAGGGACGTGGTTATATGCTTATTAATGAGATATGGGGAAAAAACAATCCTCGAATAGAGTGTTACGTCATTGGAAAAACCGTATGAGGTGACATCACGGAAAAAACCCAAATTTGCATTTGAATAACGTGTGACCTTCAGGAAAAACCCAAGTCTGCCAGGCTAAACCGGATGCGCTATCCTAATTTGCATACATTCATCTGTTTCGTCCGGTGAATATAGAAATAGATATGACGTTATATCTTAAAATACCAGAAAGTAATAACAAGCACCTTAATCTTTTGATTTGTAGCCAGCCTTGGGGGGAACGTCAGAGAGTAGGCACGCTGTTTTGGGACATACTTTAATTAATCATTGTGTTTATATTTTGTGTATGTGTGACAGAGTTTAAAATATCGGATGTGTCCTTTGAGTTCACAGTTGATCATCGGACAGTCATCGAGAATCTTTGACCCAACGGATACGTCGGATAAGGTAGGTAAATGAGAATACTCACTGCATGGTCTTAGGTTATCGGTGTAATTGAATGTCGTAAAATCTCAGTCACTACAGAACAAACATTTATTCAACAATATAGTCTCGCTCACCTTGGACAAAAACATACTTAATTCCCACACAGAGATACACTGAATTCCGTATTAATTCCCTAACGAAATCACATCCGCATCTTAGAGGATTTTCTCCCCCATCCGCTCTTTAGAGGACTTCCTTCCCCATCCGCTCTTAAGAAGACTTTCTCCCCATTCGCTCTTTAGAGGACTTCCTCCCCCATCCGCTCTTTAGAGGACTTTCTCCCCCATCCGCTCTTTAGAGGACATCCTCCCCCACCCGCTCTTTAGAAGACCTCCTCCCCAATCCGCACCTTAGATGACTTTCTCTCCCAACCGCATCTTAGAGGACTTCTTCCACCTCCTCTCCTTAGAGGACTTCCTCCCCATCCGCTCTTTAGAGTACTTCCTCCCCCATCCACTCTTTAGAGGAGGATTTTATTCTCTGTACACTTACTGTCCTCTCGTCGAAGCGAGAATGGTCTTTAGATACGAGAGCTCCGCTATTACTCATCGTTCCGATAGAAGGAAAACCTGGAGACACGGTGTGTAAAGTGTTCGATCCCGTACACTACGTACCCTTTACAACAACATCAATTTCAAGTGGTGAAACTCACGCTGAAAGACGAAACGGGCGCAGCCGTGTCGTTCGGGACTGGCAAAGTAGTGATGACGCTACATTTCGAAAGAAGACCCTTAGACTTTCCCTAAAAATTATACGAGTCGAAACGACAGTAATCAACAGCAATCTGCAGTGATCCGCGAACATCTACGACAATATTTCAATAACTTCAAGATGAGACATCCTCCACACAGAAGCGATCCTTACGTGTTCGATCGGTATTATCTCGATCAAGCCGGAAGCGGAAACAACGTTTTCGCCGGAAGTCGAATGCCGAGAGGTCAAGATCTGGGTTCGATATTCAGCGGTTTATTTAAGGCTGCAGCCCCATTGTTAAAAAGAGGTGCGAAGTCATTAGGAACACAGGCTCTAAAAACGGGTATGGCAATGCCAGGCGACGTCATAGACGGCAAGAATATCAAAACTGCAGCGTTGTCTAGGGCTCGCAACGCCGGAAGTGCGACTTTTTAGACGATTAGGGCAGAAAAGTGTATAAATAGAAACAAAATATAGCGATTTTTCGTTCGTCCGCGATTAAACTTCGCAAGACATAAGTCATGTCGTAAGTTCATCCGAATTCGTGTACGAATGCGCGAAATCCGAATTTTATCTGTTTGACGTACCTCCCACCCAGACGAGTGTCAACGACGGAGATCCGTACACGTTTCAGATATCTGGATCCGGAGAAGATTACTTAGACATGGGGACACAAACCTGTTCGTGAAAGTACAGTTAGTAAAGAAAGCCGACGGTGCCGCCCTAGAGGATGATTCGAACGTAGCTCCGTCGAATTTAATCCTTCATTTGCTGTTCAATAACGTGAGTGTCAGTCTAAACGAAAAGCTGGTGTCTCCGCCCGACAATGCCTATCCGTACAGAGCGTACATCGAAACCCTGTTAAGTTATACGGGCCCGCAGCTAAAGACTCTCAACTGACAGGCGCCATGTGGTACAACGACACCGCAGGTGAAATGGACACTCAGGGCGCCGAAAACTTGGGATACGTTGCGAAGAAAGCGATGACGAAGTCGCACCGTCGATTTGATTGGGAAAATCCATTCGGACGTGTTTACAAAGGAACGATACTTAGTCAACAACGTCGACGTGGAAATAAACATGTCACGCAGTAAGGACGCGTTCAGCAGGCGACACGTTTGAAGCGGTCGTGCAAGATATCTGTCTGTACTCAAGGAAAGTGCGTTTGAATCCGACCGTTTGCGTTGCTCAAGCAAGAGCCATGGAAAAAAACTCCCGCTAAGTATCCAATACGGAGAATAGAAATGAAAGTGACGTCCGTGCCTCGAGGTAACATTGACTTTACCAAGGACAACCTGTTCATAGGACAGATGCCCGAGAAGATCGTCCTGGGCTTGGTCGATACGGACGCGTTTGACGGTACCGCCACCAAAAATCCTTTCAATTTCAAACACTACAATGTCGATTACGTGTGTCTTAATGTGGACGGGAAACAAATTCCCGCCAAGCCATTACAGCCGGACTTCACGAACGGTCAGTACGTACGCATTTACATGAATCTCTATACGAGCACGGGTAAAATTTACAACGACGAGGGAAACAATGTGCCTCGAGATGAATTCGGGAAAGGATACACCCTGTTCGGATTTGACCTCACGCCCGACCTGTCGGAGATGGGCACATTTCATCTCATAAAAAGCGGAAACATGAGTCTACAACTTCATTTCAATGCGATTTTAACAGCGACGGTCAACGTCATAGTGTATACAGAGTTTGACAACATCATAGAAATCGACCACAACAGACAGTTTTAATTCGATTACAGCGCATGATGAATACCATTCAAATAGATTCCATCTTAAAAAAAAACTGTCCTCATTTTAAAGGCGTGTACGCCAGAAACAGATTGCCGAGACATTTAAACGTGCCGTGTTCACTCGTGTGTAACACAGATCCCGATACACTTGGGTGTAAACACTTGATTGCAGTGCACATATACTGTAAAGGCTAAGGAGAATATTACGATCCTTTCGGATTTCCCACGACGAATAAAGTAATTACTGATTTCATGGACAGACAGTGCCGAAGTTGGACGTAAAACGACGTTAGATTACAACACTTCCAATCAATAGTATGCGGGCAACATTGCATTTTCTATATAGTTCAGAGATGTAAAGGTAAAACGATGTCCTGACATAACGTCTTTATTAAAAAATGACTTTCATGCCAACACGTATTTCGTAGACGACTTCGATTAATCGCTCGTTTCATGATGTCTTCGTTTGTCGACACATCAATGAGATGACTGACGGGAGTGTTGCTTATGAAAATGATCATCAATCAATGCATAAAATAAAAACAAACACAAAAACAAAAAACAAAACAAAACAAAAAACATACAAAAAGACAAATTAAACCGGCAACAGAAAGTCAGCTGGTCGCTGATGATACCCCCGAATATGATCGGATAATATGGGGCGACCCCCCCCCCCCCCCAAAAAAAAAGAAAAAAAAAGGGGGACCCGTAGCAATGATCTTTATTGATTTGCTGACTGCCTTAGCTTGACTAGCAAGATACTGTCAAAATGGAGATTCATGATGACGAATGAGGACAAATAGTGGACAAATATGGACAAAAGCGGACAAAAAGTGGACAAATGTGTACAAAAAGAGGACAAATAAGGACAAATAGTTGACAAATGCGGACCAATGTGGACAAATAGTGGACAAAAAAGGACAAATGTGGAAAAATAGTGGACAAAATGTTGACAAAAAGTGGACAAATGTGGACAAATAAGGATAAAATACAATACAGAATCAGCAACATCTGCATATCTTTACATCAAAAAAGATTATTTCGTACTTGTTTATATATCTTGAATAAGATTAGTCTCAAAATACAACCTTTCATATAGATTCATTTATCGATCTATCTATAAAAATAAAGTTTCAAATACAACCCTTGAAAAAAAAAGTGTATAGAAAACATTCCGATGATAGTATGAAGGATTCTATCATGGAAAAATACCACGACATCGACGCGCATCGAACACGCAACCGCCCCCCCCCCCCCCCCCCCCTCCCCCCTGCACTAGGGCCTAACGTTCTAACCTCTGTGCCATTCGTGTCTGAGTTAAAGCGGATACAAAAAGCTTTTGATACTCCGATATCAATCGATGATAGTGACGTCACTTTCGACGACCGTGACGTCATCTAACGCTTCCCGTACGACTCTGACAGGCTCAGAACCTGACGACATACTCTTCATCACCGAATCACAAGACAAGCTTATACTAACCATCCAGACACCTCCACCAATACAACAGTAAGCAGACATGTACAGGAAAGAACGACAAAACATATCAAACAACAAGGAGCGCATTAGGAAACAACATGGTGGATTTCCTTAGCAATGTAGGTACCTAGAGCGCTAGCGTCCGTCTAGAGTTCGGAGGTCCCGGGACCGAATCCCGGTGTGGCTGTGCATTTCTCTTCTTCTGTTACAGTGTTTTTACGAAGACAGTGCACATAATGTTATTTCCAAGGGCAAAGACTCTGTGATAAAGGAGTGAGAAATGAATTAAGCGAAACTGGACTTGGTAGATCGCGGGCGATGAAATAGTTCAATTGCTTCAGGCGTCCGTGTAGAGTTCGTAGGTCCCTGTTACGAACCCCGGTCACTCCTCCGCTATAACAATTAGGGGGAATCTCCCAATAAAAGAAGAAAGATGACGAACATTCTGATGATGGAAAGTACATGTATGAACGACTCTGTCGAAACCACTGTGGAATGATGTTCCAAGAAATAGACCCGACAAGGCTATATGTTCATATATAAAGGGACGTGACACAGATTCATAACCACACGGTCCGCATATACAGCCCGTGGGGTTGGGGATCTGTGACATGTCCCTATGGGTATATAGAAGTATCTCAAACGGAAGAGGCTGTCTCTACTAAACTGGTGAGATAAAGGGATTAACCTATCAAATATAAAAAAGCATTTCTCAATCATATTTTATCGAAATGACCAGTGATGTCATGTCTTGTCTAACATTAAAAACGGTCCGTACGATATAATAGTTTTCCGGGTGTTAAAGGACGTTCTTCTGCTCAAGCATGGATTATATACTCAAACAAACTTTCTTGTGTCTCATCTAAATCGTGTAAAACAATCAAACGGTCAAATGAAAAATTGAGAACAGTATTCGGCGTAGGTGTCTTCGATTCAACTTTTGACGTTGTGACAAAAACTTAGCATGACGTCATGATGGTAAAGCAATGAAGCCATTTGTGACGTCACATACTTGTTGCTAAACTACTTAGCAACTGGTAAGGCGGAAATGATCAGTCTCTCCCCTAAAATTTATATCTTTTATTAACTGTAGGTTGTCCACAATGAATATGTTATTCTTGATATATGTGGTGGTAATGCTGAGCGCCATGCAGCAAGGTCCTGCTGTATATCGGAACCTTACGTGGTAAGTTTGGGTAGTTTTTTGACATTACACTTATACAGAACGGAGCTCATGTTAATGTTAATAATGTTACGTCGTTTTCTCAAAAATTGATGACGTTACTCTCACAAACAAATGACGAAATAATCAATACCTGCTCACAAGAGCAGATAACTCTGCAATGCGCAAAGACGGAATACTGTTATAGTGTCAGTAAAAGTCTAGAAATATTTAATTTGAACTTTGCATTTTTTTTCTGTAGCGTGGAGCCCGAGCCAGGATATAACCAGGCCGAGAAAGTTTGTCCAACGCCTGTCACCCTAACATGGGTAAGGATACCATTTTATCCGTGTATGACCTTTTCGGCCTGGTATAAGGAATGTAAAACCCGATTGAACTCGTGAATCTGCAACATCGTTAATTTCCATTTATGTTAAACATACAGTTCTCATTTTAATTCAATTTCTTTCAGCGACTTGGAAATGAAGTATTTTGTACCCTGCTGTGTGTGCTTCTAGCCCTGCTGTTTGGCTTTGCGCCGTCGATTGTGAAAAGCGCCAAAGAGAAATGGTCAATGTTCCAAGAATGGAGAGCTCGTAAGTTATATACAGACCTACAAGATACAAGAACTTTTAGTTACAGTCGTGTTTGTAACAATGCAACATTAGCTCAGTAGAGCTATTCTTACGACTACATATAACAATCAAAATTAATAGAAACAACAAAATATCACAAAGGTAGTATGCATCACAGATAGTTGAATACAAAGTAAAATAGCACGGAAAGATTAAAGGTCATGCAAACATCAAGCTCATGCAGCACATAAATTAATGTAAGAGACGTTTCAGTCTAATGTACATATATGCCAATATGGCAAAAACTAAAATTTACCATTATGTATCTCCTGAATAATTAATCTGGTTATGCATTTGACATCACATACTTTTTCCTTTTAAGGATTTTTGTTGGCAATACAACCATTCACAGTCAAATATTTCATCAGCCTAAAGATTGCAATTATCTTCTATCCCTTTCAAACTAGTTGCTTATTAAATGAATTCAACAAAATATGTATCTGCTATTGACGATACACGTATCATATATATATACAAATGGTTTCATGGAGTAAGCTGTTTGCATGAAGAAAAAATATGTTCTGCTATTCTTTGTCTTTAAATACCGTCTTAAAAAAAATCCTTTTTCGTTTTGTCCGCTTATCGCAGCTTTTGAAGCGTTTTGGAATGCATTACATATTTTCTCATTCTACCTGGTTTCGGTCTGTTAATAGACGTTTCCGTCTCTTGACCACCTCAATGTTTCTTCTTATTATTGTTACGCATTCTCATTTTTCTTTTCTTCATTGATTACATATATAGGTTAGTAATACCTCGTAGTTTCCCCTTAAATGCTGATTTTTAGTTGGTAGTGTAAAGGCCCTTCTTTCTGTCCTAGCATACATATTTACATGTACAGCCAATTCCCTCTGACGTAACACACAGGTCCTTCCATCTGCCGCCACTGCGGAACTGCCCCGTGTCAGGTCAAAAGAAGATGCTTATGGAAGCCATCCAAATCTCGTAAGAGGGACAAAGCCAATTTCGCGGAGCGGTCAAAGGCCATGATGTTGTTTAACTACGGACTAGCGTTTTCCTTTGAACTGACCATGGAGCTGCCACTGGATGACCTGTACTGGGAGAGGAGATTCTGTGATCAATTTGAGGAGAAACATATGGTTCTGTTCCCACTGTGCATCCAGCGTCAGATCAACTACTGGTACCCCGTCCCTCGCTAGGTAGGTAATCTGTTGGGGCAAAAAATCAGTCTTTGAAAACGGCCATTTAAGCACAAAAATATTCGTTTAAAATAATTAATTGATTTTAAACCAAAGCAAAACATTAATTTTGCCGTTCTTAAGACTGAAATGGGAAATGTTTGATTTGATGTATTCACATATTTTCCGCATAACGTTCAGTATATTAAATCTTTGGTATGAAATAATATTTGTCTTTAAAGAGGTTTATCAACCTTACGGTTGGTGCGAGTACTTGTAAGTAACGCCAACTAAATTTCATGAGTACATATTAATGACACAGGGACCTGATTATTTGTAATTTTACACGTTTTAGGGGCGTATATCAACTTTCGGTAAAACGCCACCCCCAATGATTGTATGATAATGTTATATGTAGTATATTATGTTATTCATTAGAGGAGGCATTTCGGAAGTCGATCTTGATCAAACATAGCTGTAACAAATTATCAGGTCCCTGTGTCACTACCGACATTGTATCTTCGGGTTACCGGTTTCCGCGCACTTAAGAAGCATCCGCGATTTCGTACTCATATCGGCAGGAAACTGTTGAAATTACGGATGACTGTCATAAACATGTTTACAATCTACTAATGGAAACAAAAAACTAGCAAAATAAAAATGTATTTTTAAAAAATCAGAACAAACATTTTTTAACAAATTTCTCCCGTCGGAAGTATTCCGTGTGTCTATTTTGATTTAGTGTTCAAAGAAAGATAACTCGAATACACTAAATAGAAACTCTCTACAGTGACCTGCAAGAACAAAAGCTTCGTTTGAAATTAAAAAAAACCCACCCATACCTTTGTTCGTCAAATTAATTTTCAAAACAACTTTTTTTCACATTTTAATAGATTTTTCAAGATGTCAAATGGAATGTATTCATGTAATTTTTTATATTTATTTATTATTTTTCTTTTTCTGCAGTCTTATATCGGTTTTGGTTGATGGTAAATTATTTCTCATTTTGTTCTGTTTAAAATTGGTGAAAATTGGAAGTTCATTGCATTACAAAGTTTACGTTTCATTGAAACTACATTTTATCGATATAAGAATGTCTCATTGGCTCTTCGGAAGTGGAAAAAAAATCGGCGAGGAAATGTGGCTTCATTTGCATACGACATTTTCGTACGTTTGTCAGACAACAAAAAAGACCGGTTCATGAATGAAATATATCACTGTTGTTTTAGGTATGGGCTCATTTTGAGCAAGATAAAAAGTGCACTAAGCAAAACTGCATATGCATACGTGTTTTTTAATCAGTGATTAATTCTTATGTTTTCCAAACGAACTTCCGGTAATTTTTGTGTCAGTTTACAGACGATGGCCAAACGTCTAAAATATCCCTGTGTTGTGTCCAGCAGGTCACGTAGTTACGAGATATAGCTTGACAAAATGGCTGCGCGGAAATACATAACGCGCGGAAACTGATGACTAGACGATTCTGTTACGTGTATATTGGCGCCTTATTTCAAATGCAAATTTCCCACGTAAATATTGCTCGTTTATAGTTTTCAATAAGACTCACCATCATAACACTTTATACAAATAGTTGTTTCATTCATAAACTATGGAATCTAATATAAATATTCCACATGTTAATACTTACGTGTAGCTCGCCGTCTTCAAGTTCCAACCTACGTGTACGTCTGGAAAAGGCCCAGAAGTGATGACGTAATACACTCATTTTTAGGGGAATCCATGCTACACTCTCGTGTGTAGTTTCTATTTAGCTGTCTTACTTTTAGATCCATTGATGCTCGGAATGTATGCGTCCCTCCCCCGACCGTCCATACCTCCTAGTAGTCTTACTATTAACGATTAACTGATTTAAAGCACTTATGAAATATAATACAGTAATTTTAATCATTTAACAAAATACAGCAAATTCTGTAAGGCCTTAAGCGCAGAACGAAAAAATAAACCTTTTTTCTCTTTATTTTTCTCTTTACAGATTGTTTGTTCCGGCTTCCGAGGAGAATGTTGAGAATATTGATGATGATAGATATGATTTTTCATATATTTTTTAACAATCATATCGATTCAGGTCAGTTCTATTTCCGTCAGTGGTCTGATGTTTTGTCAATTCGTAGAGATGATCATCTTTTGTGAAATTGCAAAATTTTGGCTATTCAGTAAATGTATATATTGGTCTTCTGTGATAAGTAATCATGTGATCAATAAATTATTATATACATTAATTGTTTCGTGTTATAGTTTTTGTTTGAAAACCGCCTTCATCAATAATAGTCGTTGTCAGTATCGATCATGACTTGCTTGCTGGAAAATGAATGAAATACCTTACATTTCTCCGCACATAAGGAATAGGATTCTGAATATTTACCTATATTTCCAATATTTGGCCCTGTACCCACGCTCTGTTAATTGGGAGGGCCTTACTCTCCGTTTATTCAACACCGATCTTAATTGGACCAAGCCCCGGATGCTTCAAATTACATTATTGTGTTTAAATCCATTTTGCCTTAAACAATAAGCAGATTTTTAAAGATTTATCAACATTTCACATGTTTGCCCCACTTTTCTGCTCCCAGTTACAATCTCAGTTCATACACTGTGGAGTTGATCCAAGGATGTTCCAGAATTTTTTGTTAAACTGCATTTTGCAATTTTGGACTAGTAGCGCTTTAGATAAAAGATGGATTGACGGTTGCGGCGCAATGGCATAAACTCACGTGGCCCTTATGGCCAAGTGCTAAAAATGGTTAACAAGGGACATTGTATCAAGATACACTATGAAGCTGTATAATATATAATTTGGTTTGGTTTTATATAGTTTAAAGTCCAAACAACAGACAAGGTCATTAAAGAACGTACAAATATTCCGTCTTTGCGTATTGCAGAGTTATCTTCTCTTGTAAGCAGGTATTGATTGTTACGTCATTGGTTTGTGAGAGGAACGTCATCAATTTTTGAGAAAACGACGTAATTTTCTCACACAAACCAATGACGTACAATCAATACCTGCTCACAAGGGAAGATAACTCTGCAATACGCAAAGACGGAATACCTTCATGTGTGTCATGTATGCGTGCATTTATGTATGTTGGATGGCGGCAGAGTTATTGGCGTAATTACCTAAGAAGCGATAGCGCGGATGTGATGCCGATATTATAGTGCTGTCTCACTGAAATACCATACGAAGAAATCTGCATGGTCACATCGTGTCATTTCCCCCAATTGCTGAGCGTTAAGTAGCGAACAACCAACTACCGTTTTTTAAGGACTTTGGTGTTTCCCGGCATGAGGGCAGAACCCACTGCCAAAATTGAGGTATCCCAAAGCAAGGTTCTAGGAATCAAACGTCAGTGAGAAGAAGATAGAAGTATAAAAATCCCAAATATTGCTCAAACGTCAGTGAGAAGAAGATAGAAATATAAAAATCCCAAATATTGCAGCAGATATATTTTTGTTGCTTTTGTATCCTCTACTTGAAGGCACAATTCAAATTCTATATTAGGTAGAGGTTCCCACATTAGTCGCCTCTTACGATCATGCAGTGGGTAATAGCAGGTAAACTCTTATCTTAATCCCCGACCTATAGGGTTATGTGGCATTTTACTGTAAACATGTAGCTTAAATGGAATCCAGATACTTTTTCTCCAATTTAGACACTTTACTTTATTATATCAAACGTGAAAAACAGACATTTTTTCTGGAAGCCTATATGCAAACTTGACAATTCATCATAGTTTGTCACATTACAGTCAACAATCTGTTGTTTTTCTGGACTGCTCCTTATGGGAATAAAAAAATGTTCCACATGCCCAGAAATTATCACTAATTTCTCATACAAGGGAGACAACTTGCATAGTGCTAAGGGCAAACACACACACCTTATTTAAATATTTGTAAGGAAATATATATTTATTGTATATATATCTAATCTACGAGCATAAAAAGATTAAAATAGAAAACAATATACAACACTAATGGTTAGTATTGCATGTTCTTCAAAATATATAACACTAGTATATCATAATATAAAGGAGTAACAAAGAATCACGTTTCTCTACCACAAGGGGAATAAATATTCTATTATGCGGAAATTATACAAAATATTCGTTAGTAAAGATTATCAAGTTGCTGAATCGTTCGGAACTCATGACCAGTTACAGTGACTTGCCTATTTTCTCTAGAGAGACTCCGAATAAGGGAAATATGATCGGGGGAAACTTAAGGGTGTGAAGGTAACATGATTTTGTATTGCCCCGTCATGTGATCAATATCCTCCAATCAGACATGCTGTTATAAAGATGAGGTATAATAATACTAAATGTACTAGTCTACAAAAACATCATGATAATTTTAAGTATCATCAACACTTTTATGTACACACTTCTGTAAAAGAGGTCATATTTTTCAATATAACGCCTCTGCTACGAGTCAAACTCACTGACCCTCTGGTTTACTTAACTGGTGCTCTACTGAATAAGCTTAAGAGAAATCCTCCCTAGCCACCACAGTAGGAAGCAGCTAGTATTTTACCAGGGTAACATAACCCCTCCCCTTCTATAGTAAACCTTGTACACAGCATGTACAGTAAAACATAATCATAATGAACATGCGTAATGCATTTGACGTAAAAAGCACCCAGGGATTCGGAAGAAAATGAACAATTCCAGAACTTCCCGGATATTATATCTCAAAAACTAGCCAAAATCTACACTTTTCAGGTTAGTTGTTAAATTATGGTGGGATGGGACACTCATCCACAAAAAAGTAACTAGCAAGCACACACCCATCCAGCCATGTGCTTCACTGCTGAACTATTTAGCAAATCCACAGGTTTTACAGAATCACTGGAAAAGCTACTGTATCCCCCCCC